>NC_133023.1:48021841-48187321 GCF_048564905.1 Vicugna pacos | reverse complement strand
AAGCTGATGGGAAGCCAGTGGGAAGAGTGCTGCTGACCTGGAGAGAGACACCGCGGTTGGGCTGGGATGATGGCGGGAGACGGGCTGAAATGGGGACACGATTTGGCAGTAACGGTCACAGGCCTTAATGCTCGAGTTGGACACAGACACAGAGTGCTTCAGGGTGATGGGTATGTGATATCCGGGGCTGAGCCACAGTTTTTGTGCAGAGACCTGACAGGAGAATAAAGTGGGGACGTTGACGTCGGTAAGAAGAGTTGGTGGGTGTTGAATTCCCCCTAGAGCCGCGTCTCTGTTTCTCTGTAGATGAAGTCAGCAGAGTAGGGTTGGGTGTTCCTACTTCTGCAGAGAATTGCGTGTCCTCCTCATCGACAAATTCGAGAGGCCGACCTGCCCATCCAATTGCAGCATCTTGAATCTGCTTCTTTCTATGCAGGAGGAGATTTCCAACTAAGATGCCAATCAAAAATTCCCGTGTCCAGGGTTAGAGCTGTGTGAGTTTGGGATGACCTCAGAGATGCCTCCACAGAGGTTCAGTGTGCTCTCTCTCCCTCAGAGCACATAGTTCCCTTCAGTCTGCTGGGTCTCAGCAGAGAAGATATCACAAATAGCCCTTCTCAGGCCCTGGAGACCAACCTCCCACTTGGCCAAGCTCTGAAAATGAGTACGAGTTCTGGGCAAAGGGCCTTCTCCAGGGCGCCATCTTGCAGATTACATGGGGACAGTGTACAAAAGAGTGGGAGGGTTGATGGTATAAATGGATTTTAATTTTTGCTCTGAATCTGATTCTGTCCTTCCGTTTTGTTAAGGAAGTGTTCTTAGGCCAGACATGATTCTCCTTTTTTCTTTCTATTTGATCATCCAAGGGGTTTAGATAGGGTATTTGTTTTAGGGTAAGAATCTTTAAAAAAAGAAAACCCTTGCAAATAGCGTCTTGTTAGGCATTTGGACAAGACAACCAGTAAATTCTCCCAGCAGTATTGAACCCCCTTGTTCCTCCAGGGGTTCTCCAAAGTATACATGTTCCAATTCTGACCCAAAACCAATGAGACTTTTCTTTTTTTTAATCACTTCACCACGGACAAAAGATATCACTAAAGAAGGTGAGAAAAGAACAGGTCCCCATCATCCAGAGTCCCTACCAAAGAGCCCACAGAAGTAAAGAGGAGATGAAAGAGAGAAACGTTTTATTTATACACACCGCAGGAGCCAACCAGAAAAGTAACTACCATGTTAAATGGTGAAAGTTAAAAGGCTTTGTTATCAACCTAACTGAATAGGGCAAAGGGAGAGGAGAGAATTGGCTTCCATGACAGGTTTTCTTCTACATCTATTGAATCTCAGGTATCTTCAGCTAAAGGGCTTTTGTATTAACCGTGGGTTCCATCTGACTTTCCATTCCTCGAACTTTGTTCTTCTTTTTCAAGATTCACTCATGTATTCTGAGCCCCTGGATTTTCCACGTGAATTTTAGATTGATTGTCAATTCCTGCAAAACACCACCTGGGATTTGGGTAGGCATACTTTGAATCCTTAGATCTATTCATGGACTACTGTCATCTTAGTAGAATGAAGCCTTCTGTTCAATGAATATGGGATTAATCTCTGTGAATGTAGGTCTTAATTTCTCTTGACAGAATCTCTCATGTATTGTAGTCTTCAGTGTCCAAGTCTGGGACTTATTCCTCACTTCCTGTGGATGCTGATTCAGAAGATACATGACCTCCTGGAGAACCTCTACTGCCATGGAGCTGACATGGAACTGAGTCCTGAGAAGGCTTTAAATTCTTTTAAAAATAGGATTAATGTACTTTAATTACTCCATAGATGAGTAATAAATGGGTCACATTAACATAGGATTTTATTCCTTTTAGAATTAGTAGAGTAATACACAGTACGAAAAATTGAAATATTGCCTAAAAGAGAAGAGATTAGTAATTCCCACACACAGAGGTGACTGTCATGAATGATTTGGTGCTTATGTCTCAGTCTCTGTGTCTCTCAGTATGTCTCTCTCCATCTCTTTCTCTCACACACTCACAATCAGATCAATTTACATCTATACTGATTTCTCACGTATGTGGTCGTGCAGATGGGACCTTGGATGCAGACTGTGGGTCTGCATACTTCCACCCTGAGGCCTCCCTTGACATTGGGTTGAGACCAGGCACCCGCTTTTCCAACTGCACAGCATTCATTCATCCACATGAACCAGAACGAGTGGACCCCATCCCCTCTCCATCAACATTAGTGTTTCTTTAATTCCGACTGTTTCAACCAGTGCTGTGATGAACACCCTTGAAAAGGCATCTTTGAATAGGTGTGTAAGGATTTTAGTGGGATGAACTGTAAGGATCAGAACTTCTGGGGAAGAGATGCATCTGTGGCCCTTTGATGCATCCTGCACCCTGTTCTCCTGAAGTGGAGCGTCCCTTCACTCTTCCCTCCAGGGGATCTGCTGGAGCCTCTGCCTGCTTACATTGTCACCAGGGCTGGTTGTCACCTGACTAAAGACCCGCCAGTGTGATGGTGACCGGTGCTGTCTCTGCAGTGTTTCCCTCTGCCTGTGTTCTCACCTGAGAGGTCAAGCATCTCTAACACACACTGGCCACCTGCATTGCCTCTCATTGGAACTGCCCATGTCTGCTCTGTTTCTGTTTAGAACACTGGGTTTCAAAAGATTTTTGGACTACAGGGATGGGAAACCTTTCTCCAACCTTGGGTTATGAGGAATGCTTTTTCCAGGTTGCGGTTTGTGTTTCAAGCAGTTTTTCTGGGCTTTTTCTAATTTTTTTGATTTGTTTGGTTTTGTTCTTGCCACAGGAAGAGCTAAGCATCTCCCTTCTGTCTTCTGGCTGTGGTGTCACAGGGGGAACAGCAGTGTCTACCCTGAGATCATGCACAGAGTTACTAAAAGGGCTTCATTTTGTACATCACATCTTTAATCCTCCTGGATATCCCCTTAAAATAATAAAAATGCTGTTTCAAGTGGAAACAAAAAAATCACCAGCCCCAGCTGAGAACATGTGGGCAGGCACAAAAAGCCAACTTTCATAAAGTTTCATTGAAAGGGAACACCCAGGAGAGGTAAAGACAGGCAGAGAGAAAGAGGACTTGGGGTTGTCAGGGGCTGGGTGAGGAGGGAGGGGAGTGCGCTCTCTGGATCCATGGTTTCACTTTGAGGAAAGAAATAGTGTGAAACTAGATGGTAGTGATGGTCGCACAACAGTGTGAATGCCCCTAATGCTCCTGAATTGCACAATTTAAAAGGGGAAAAGTCTATATTTTAGTACATGAAACTCTAAAAAGAAAAATAAAGGATGCCATAAATGATGTGAAACAAACAAAGGAAACTAAAGAAAACCAAACGAAAACATCTCCAGCGGAAGGGACGTCAAGTTTGGGGGGGGGGGACTGACAGTGGGATATTGGAGATCATTTTGAAGAAGAAGGTGTGGGTGGGTGCAGAGGGGGCTTTGCCCCAGGTGTTGGTGATGCCTGAACTGGTTCTCCGTTGCCCAGCAGTCCAGGTGCAGATGCAGGTTCAGGAGGAGCTGCAGGAGCGGCAGGAGGGAGCTCGGGGTCTCCTGCTGGATCCAGATCGTCCTTTTTTTGGTCTCTGACATCTTCCCCTGCCCCTGCCTCCTCTGTAACTATTGGATGTGGAGAGAGTTTTAAGTCTTGTGGAAGAGCTTATGCTGTGAGAGAGGAAAAATTTATCCACCTGCCTCCTTTTCCATGTGCCTCTTGAAAGACAGAAAACTTCCCAGAGCTTTCCAGACAGCTCCCTCCCAGAAAGTGCCCACAGGATGTGTTCTGTGACTGAATTTTTCCAGACAGGTGGTCTGAGGCCATTCTTTGCTCTGGTCCCAACAGTAGCCTCTGGGGACTCCTCCCTGTGTGGCCCAGCCCTCACCCCTCCCTCACCTACACACATGCACCAGCCCTGCCTTTCTGACCTTCGGGCTCTGCTTCGGGGGCTCCTGGTCCTCCACCTGACTTGCAGCGAGTTGGGCACGGTGCTCTAGGTCAGAGCCGGGTGTGCTGAGCTACCCGTCAGCCCCGAGCAGGTCCCTGGTAGAGCCCTGGGTGATGTCTGTGTCGGAGGCTTGCCCCACTGATTTCTGGGCCATGGTGGTGGGGACTCATCATTATCCAGACCCACCTGGAGCCTGCGCTGGCCCTCAGAAGAGTGGCACATCAGCCCTTCACTTGGGGAGGGGGCGTTGGTGTCCTTATTCATCAGCTTCTGTTCAGTATGTGGTATCTGGCTCTGCAATGACAGTGACCAGCAGCTGACCGGCCTGGAAGTCTCAGAGCCCTGCCCGATCAGGAACACACCTCATTCTGTCCACTCGACCCTCTACTGCCAGATCAGACTGGGATCTTGTTCAGCTCAGACACCCGGGAGGGAAAAGACATACCCAGAGAGCATGGGCTCCACCTCGGGCAGCAGGACCCTTCCCAGGTTCTCCACATCCCAGCCAGCCAGCTTTGACCTGGGCTGTGGATGTGACCGGGCCCCCAGGCCTCTGACTTGCTCTTGCTTGAGGCAGAAACCCATCCCCAACATGACTGCTCCACCTCCACCAGCCAGGAAGGGGCCGTGGTTCTACCTGGGTGGGATCTGAATGGTGGCCCGGCCTGGGCGGGCCTGCCCTGGGCCTCCCTGTGTTTCCTGTGGGTCTCTCTGGCCAAAAGGCTAGAGGCGCCTTGAGTGAGACCTGACCCAGCGCTGGCAGCGTTGGTACAGCCCCTTGCTGCGGGCTTTCCGGGGGCTGCGGCCTCGGGATACTGGGATGCAGCAGAACATGCCTCTGTCTCCAACCAGGTGAGCTGAGTAGGGACTTCTCTACAGAGTGGGTGCCTGGTCGCTTCAGTTCCAAGTTCTGTTGGGCTCTATTTCCAGGGAAGTGCGGTCACTACCTGGGGTCCACTTATCCAAGCTTCCTCCTGACACAAAGCTCCCCAAGCGCCTTTCTGGGCTGCCGATCTCTCATTTCTCACTCCATGCCGTGTTCACACACAGTGACACCAACTCAGCCCCCCCATAGCCCTGGGGAGGCCTGGATGCAACCAGTGCCGCAGCTTTGAAGACACAGCTGGGTTCATACCCGGCTCTCCCCACTCAGCAGTGCTATCCCCTGGACAAGCCACGTGCGTCTCAGGGTCTCCCCAATCCCCCATCGGCACAGTGGGTATCATTCTGGCCCCTGCTTCCTAGAGAAGCCATCCTGTCTCTAGACCTAGAAACACCTACTGCTTCTGTCAACCCCAAGGGCTGGCATCACAGGGAGCTCGTGCACAGACTCAGCAAAGGAAGGACCCCACAGAGGGCTGGCGGAGCGCAGAGCACATGCCACACAGGCCGGGGTCTGCCCTGGGGTCTGGAGAAAGTCACTTTCCTTGCTGCTTGCTTCCCAGCTCCCAGTCGTGAGACTGAAATTAAATACAACTCTGACATCGTCTGCTCTGGCATACAACCTCCTAGGTCATTCTGTCATGTTGACATACAGGTCCAGTGTCTCATCTCGGCCTCTGTGGTGGGCTGCCCCACAGTGGCTACCTATTTTTTGCCTTCTGTTCCCACACAATTGTGTGATCCCCAAACCCTCCCCTGGAGGGTGGATGGACTTTGGGACCAGGTTCTGACATGTAGACTGACTTGTGAAAATGTGCGTGAGTTCCACTCATTTCCAGCTCCAGTGTTTCTTCTCTCTGTCTCTGTCTATCAGTGCCTCTCTCTCTGTCTTGTCTCTCTCTCTGTTTCTCTGTCTCCCCCTGCTTCTCTGTGTTTCAGTCTGTCTGTCTCTTTTCCTGTATGTATGTGTACATATATTTATATGTATATGTGTGTATTTATGTGTGTGTGTTGTTCGGGCCCACGGCATGTCACGTCTGAAAATCCCTTGATGACATATTCATTATTTTGAATTCATGTTACTGAAGAAAAATTATCTTTGAAAATTGTGCAAGAACGTTGGTGGGATCTTCCCTAAGGATCAGCACTGCTAGGGAAGGGATGCACCTGTGGCACTTTGACGTATCCTGCACCTTGTTCTGCCGGAGAGGAGCGTCCATTTGCTCTTCCCTCCAGGGGACCTCCTGGGGCCTCTGCCTGTTCACGTTGCCACCAGGGCTGGTTATCACCGGGCTAAAGACCTACCAGTGTGATGGTGGCCAATGCTGTGTCTGCAGTCTGTCCGTCTGCCTGTGTCCTCACCTGAGAGATCAAACAACTCTAGCAGACACTGGCCACCTGCACTGCCTCTCGTTGGAACTGCCTGTGTGTGTTTTGTTTCTTTTCAGAACACTGGGCTTCAAGAGGTTTTTGGACCACAGGGATGTGAAGCTTTTCTCTGACCTTGGGTCAAGAGGAAACGTTTTTCCAGGCTGTGGTCTGTCTTTCCGTCTGTCTTTCTTGGCCTTTGTTTTCTGTTTTTGTTTGCTTTTATTTTGCCACAAGAAGAGCTAAGCATCTCCCTTCTGGCTCTGGTTTCACACTTAGGACAGCAGTGCCTACCCCGAGATTATGCCAGAGTTACTAAAAGGGCTTCACTTGGTACGTCTCATCTTTAATCCATCTGGGTTTTCCTCTCAAAATACAAAAATGCTGATTCATGTGAAAACAAACAAAAATTCACCCGTCCCTACTTAAAATATGTGGGCAGACAGAAAAAAAAAGCCACCTTTTATATGATTTCATTGATAGGGAACCTCCAAGATAGGTAAAGACATAGGGAGAGAAAGGGGATTAGGGCTTGACATGGGCTGGGGGAGGTAGGATGTGGGGTGCGCTTTGTATACAAGCTTTTACTTTGAGGAAGGAAATAGTCTGAAACCAGTGGTGTTGGTCTCACAGCATTGTGAATGCACTTAATGCTCCTGAAAATTGCACAATTTAACATGGGAAAAGGCTAAACTTTATTATTATAAACTTGAAACTAAAATAGAATATACTCTAATAGAAAAGAAAAAAATCTGACTCCATAGAAGATCTGTTTTTTGGCTTTAACCCTGTGCCCTCTTTTCTAGGCTTAGTCCTACTAGCTCTGCACCTTTTGTAAAACAATGTTGCCTTTAGCCTGAAATATAGAGAGCCTATTTTCAAGGCTTTGATCTTTAAGGTTATTAACACTTTTGCAGTTATATAAAGACAACAAGTTTCAGAATAGAAAATAACTTTTGTTTTGTTAGAGGGTTTACAGAGGCATTATGACCTAGTCTACGTAGACAGCTGCAGACCAAGATAATGGCAGACTAATATGTTGGAGAACCATCTTCCCCAAGTCAGACTTCAGGCTCCTTTTCTACTAAAAAGGGGAGGGGCTGTGGTTGGTTGTTGCAAACTTCTTGGTGTAGGATTTCTTTGTTCTTGGAATCCTTTGCAGCTGTCCACGTGGGTCAGATCATGGTGTTCATGTAAAACCTGCAACAAAACATACTTTTTCTATTCTGCAACTTGTTATCTTTATAGGAGTGCAAAAATGTTAATATCCTTAAAGTTCAGAGCCCTGAGAATAGGCTCTCCTGTTTATTTCAGGCTAAAGGCAACATTGTATTACAAAAGGGGCAGAGCTAGCAAGACTAAGCCTAGAAAACACGGCAGAGGGTTAAAGGAAAAGGAACAGATCCAATATGGAGTCAGATTTGTTCTTCTCTATTACAGTGACTTTTGGTGAGAGCTATGATGATGATTCCTGGGTGGGTCCTCCACTGTCCCTGGCTGGAGTTCAGGCAGGATCACTGCCAGATTCCCCATGACTTTGGACCTAATCTCCCGCAGAGAAAGTGACAATTATTGGATTAAAATTACCTGTCAAAATCCCTTCAATTGCCTGTAAACTATACCACAGCAGGGGATGTCTCATTCACCAGTCAACTGCCACTCTCCACTGATGCAAGGGAACAGCGTCGCGGCAGGATCCATGGTGGCCTGGACAGTGCACCTTCCTACTTTGCTCTCCAGCCTTGGCTTCCTAACTTTGATGCTTTAAAAGCTTCCGTCCCTCTTCCCTCTGGCCTGGTGTGAATGAACAAGATCCCTGCACCCACCTGGGCTGAGCCTAGGTCACGCACACAGCCCCATGCACACAGCCCACCATCTGCTGTCTACCCCTGGGCTCAAGTGCACCCTCTGAACTCCCCCACCCCAAAGGTCCGCGTGCCCAGTGCCTCCACCCTAGGGATCCAGATCACCATCAGGACCATCAACCACCCAAGGCCCACAGGCCAGTGGCTGGCAGCCTGGGATCACCCTGACCCATCGGGTCAGATGAGACACAGGGTGTGGGCATCAGGGAGCCAGGGCGGGAATTGGAACCGCCTTCAACCCAGCCTGCCTCGCCCTGTAGACTCAGACATTAACTATGAAGGTGCACACTAGGCTGCATCCCCCACTGGTGGCAGTAGTCATCATTACTGGAGCCCGGATTTCCCCACCCCAACCACAGGGTGAGGGGTGAGGGAGTCAGCTCAGGGTAGGGGTGCACTCAGAGTGAAGGGGATCCCACGGTGAGGGGGTATAGTTTGAGGAGTGTGGGGCCCGCTCAGAGTGGAACTGACCTGGCTGAGAGGTGAGGGGTACAGTTTCAGGATGTTGGGGGTCCTGTGGTGAGGCATGAGTGTGTAGGGGCCATAGGTTAGGACCTAGCAGGACGGAGTGTCAGGGCAAGGACTTCGGTGTGAGGAGAAGAAGCCCTGTCTTCAAGGTCTGGTGGGAAACTGGGCCTGGCCAGGGGTGGGAGGGTAGTAACAGGGAGGGGAAGGTGAGCAGGGGAAGTGGGGCTGGCGGGGTGTGTCCTGGCCCAGGGCAGTCGTGGTTCTAGTTCTGTGCCAGGACCCAGTCGGTGGCGGGGTGAAAGCTCTGGGAATGGAGACCCGGCGGGACGAGCAGGAGGGGCCCCAGCCGGCTCCTCCCGGCCCCAGTGGCCAGGTCCGGTAAAGCAGGAGACCCACCCGAGCAGTTTGCGCTGTAGGCGGGAGGAGGAGGGGCGCGCACGCGCAGACGGACAGACGCGCGGACGCCGGAACCGCCCAGAACGCGTGGAAGCTGGCGGCAGCCGGTTGCTCCTGGACCAGCTCCTGGAGGAGGAACACGGCCTGGGGTCTGGGCCGCCGCTTGCCCTCGGCTCGGCTGCCGCTGCTGGGCAGTTAAGGGGGCGCTAGTGGGGGCCGCTGTTCAGGGAGCCGGCGGGTGACGCCTGGGCTGTGCAGCTGGGAAGGCGCACAGGGAGGGGTGCGGAGGTGAGGTCCCGGCCGCGCGTCCCGCTAGGACCCTGAGGCGGGTCCCAGCCGCCGCTGTGGTTCGTGGTAACCCCGCTATTAGTAGTTCCTGAACCCCGCGTTTGTGCCGCCGCTTACACCCGGATTTAGGAGAGCAGGTACAGCCCCAGGAGGTGGGAGTGTGCTGGACGGCTCCGGAGCATCTCCAACCAGCCCTCAGACCATGGCCTGCTCCTGGGAGGCGGGTGCGGTGCGGTCGCGGGGCCTCGGATGGAATGGGGGCTGCCCCATGAGAGCCCCTGGATTTGCTCCCATCTTCCCCGCGGGCTGACCTTGGGGGCGGCCTCTAAAGCCCCAGGTTCATGGGACTCAGGTTACAGGTCAGTCTGCTCCTGGGAGGTGGGCTCGGTGCGATCAGTGTGCTGGGATGGCTGCAGCAGCAGCAGGAAATGGTTGCAAACCCCGCTCTCTCACAGGGCAGCCCCAATCAAGCCATGGCATCCACCGCCAATCCCTGACAGCACAGCACCCGCCTTCCAGGAGCAGGCTGACCTGTAACCTGAGTTCCACGAAACTGGGGCAGCAGAGGCCAAGCTCAGGCCATGCGCTGGGGAGTTTGAAACAAATCCACGGGCTCCCATGGGCAGACCCCATAACCCGCCACTGCCTTCGACCACACCGCGCCCTCCTCCCAGAAGCAGGCCGACCTGCGGACCGTGCCTGGAGCAGCAGAAGCCGAGCCCTGGACAGGCCGTGGGGGAGATGGGGGCAAGTCGACCAGTTTGCCAGGTCGCTGCCCATCTCCCTGCCGCTGCCCCAGGTTCGTGGATCACTTTTTTTCAAGTCAGTGGGTTCCTGAGAGGCAGGTGCGGTGCAGTCAGGTGGCGGGGGCTGCGGGGAGGGGTGCTGCCCCGATGGGAGCAAGTCCACCTGCTCCCATCTCCCCCAGGGCCAGACCTGGGGACGGCATCCGCTGCCTCAGGTTTGTAGGACGCATGTCATGTCAGCCTGTCCCTGGGTGGAAGGCTCAGTGTACTCGGGGCAGCCTCAGTGGCTGACAAGGATTGTAGATGTGGGCTCTAGCCCACCATAACTAACTCTCCTTTCTTCTCTTGCTTCCTCAGTTGGTGGCTGTATCGGCTTTTTCATTATAGGTTATTGCTGGATAATGAACATAGGTTTCTGTGCTATATAGAAGAAACTTTATTTAAAATCTCTTTTTATATATAGTGGCTAACATTTGTAAATCTCAAACTCCCAAATTTATCCCTTCCCATCCCCTTACCCTGGTAACCTTTAGATTGTTTACTAAGTCTGCAAGACTGTTTCTGTTTTGTAGATGAGTTCACAGTGTCTTTTTCTCTCTTTTTTTAGATTACACATATGAGTGGTATCATTTAGTATTTTTCTGTTTCTGGCTGCTTTCACTTAGAATGACGATCTCTAGCTCCATCCATGTTGCTGCAAATGGTTTTGTTTTTTCCTATTCATGGTAGAGTAGTATTCCAGTGTATAAATATGCCACAACTTCTTTATCTAGTCATCTGTTGCTACATTTAGCTTGCCTCCATGTCTCGGCTATTGTATACAGTGGTGCTATGAATACTGGGGTGCAGGTATCTTTTCACATTGGAGTTCTTTCCCGTTATATACCCAGATGTGGGATCGCTGGGTCATAGGCTAAGTCTACTTTTAGTTTTTTGAGGGATGTCCATGCTTTCCATAATGACTACACCAAGCTGGATTCCCACCAGCAGTGTAAGAGGGTACCCTTCCCTCTACAGCCTCTCTAGCATTTATCATTCATGAACTTCTGAACGATGGCCATTCTGACTGGTGTGAGCTGATACTTCATTGTAGTTTTGATTTGAATTTCTCTGTTTTTTAGTGATATCGAGCATTTTTTCATGTGCATATTGGCCATTTGTGTCTTCATTGGAGAAATGCTTGTTTAGGTCTTCTGCCTATTTTTGGATTGAGTTGTTTTTTTTCTGTTATTAAGTTGTATGAGCTGTTTATATATTCTGAAAATTAAGGCTTTGTTAGTCGTATCATTTGCAAATATTTTCTCCCATTCGTAGGTTGTTGTTTCTTTTTGTTTTACTTATGGTTGCCTTTGCTGTGAAGAAATTTATGAGTTTAATTACGTCCCTTTTGTTTATTTTTTCTCTTATTTCCATTGCCTGGGTAGATTGCCCTAGGAGAACTTTGATAAGATTTATGTCAGATAATGTTTTGCCTATGTTTTCTTTTAGGAGATTTATCATGTCTTGTCCGTCTGCATCTTAAGCCTGTACTCTAGATCTGTGCTTCAGTTTTGAATTTTGAGCTTCTTGGAGAACACCTACTCTTAGCTCATATGTCAGATTCAACATGTCTAAAGCTGATTTCATAATCATTTTTCTTGCAGCATCTCCACTTATTCAGTGGTATAATCATTCTTCCGGTCTTGAATACCCTAGGCTTGGAATGGTCTTTGATTTATATTTCTCTCACCACCCTCCACATATTGTCGGCTTCTGGAACTGTATGCTTTTGGTTTCAAGCGTCTATTCTGATTGCTGATACTCTGATGAAGAGCTTTCATCCCTGATACATGAGTTTTTCCTTCTGCTGAATTCTTGGATATTCTCTCCCCCCGCTTTCAGTCAACCTACAGTTTTGACGCTCCAACATCTAGAGTCAAGTAGAGACTTACCGCAACCATATCTCAGCCAGGTAGTCTCGACCTTCCATCATTTTGGCCTTACCTTATGTGTTCCAATCATTATGTGACTTAGCCTCCTAGGGTAACCTGTGCCTTATTAAAAACCAGGAGTCACCAGCCTTTTCCTATCCAGTCTTCAGTTAAAACAGCTTAGAATTGCCCTGAGAACTAGTTGGAGCCCCATTCCCTTCATAGAGTCTTCCCTATTTACTCCAAATACTTCTAGCTCCTCTTTGTATTCCTGCAATGTTTATGATCGGTAGCCTGTAATCTTGGCTTTGAGTACTGACTTGGTACCATTCCCCGGTGGTTTCCAATGTGTCTCCTCACTTAGCTGGTAACTGGAGAAGACTCCCTTGTTCAGCCTCCTTTATAACCCTCACCCTGCTTAGCATCGGGCCATAGCAGGCATCCAGGCAGTGCTTATCTACTTTATTTATTCGCAGGGATGGTGGTGTGGATTATTGCTAATAACTATTAATTCAGTGTTGCAATTAAAAAAGAAAGCCAAGAAAATCCATAAAACTTTATCTCCATGTTCAGTTTAGCTCTTTACCTCAATAGTTTTCTTAACTCTGTGTTTACATTCACATAGTGTTCAGTGCTTGTACAGTTCCCTGAGGCAAGCAGGTGAGATATCATAATGTTTGACTTTCACGTTACATTTCATATTGGATATATTTGTGCAATGACAAAACCTTCTTTTATAAGTAAACAGCCGGAATCCCAGAGAGACTAAGAGCCTAACCCAGGGTCACCTGGTTAGAGTTTGGCACAGGTCAGGATTGCGTTTCACATCTTCCAGCTGATCCTCTTCCAGTGCCTTTTCATTCCAGTGCTGGGAAATGTAGCCCCATCAGCCAAACGGCCAAGTCGCATTGCTGCCCCTTTACCTGCCAGTGATGGCAGTGCTACAAAAAATGGCAAAGGAAAGGTCAGAAATAGGAGTGATAAAAGACATGGAAGTGCTGGAAATGGATCCTCAACCTCCTCCTCCCTATTTGAGCGCCTCACAATTGTCCAACTCTGACAGTGCTGTTCATTGTTTATAACGGAGTCTTTAAAATCAGACTGATCTTTTATAGGACATGCTTTTATCCTGGTCCCTTTCCTGCTAGTAGTCACCGTCATGGGCAGAAAGTGCCTGACTGGGCTCTGTTTGTCACGTTGGTGGGAGGGAAAATGGGAGAGGGAGCGTGTTGAACTGAAGCCGAGCTATTTACAGCTCTGTTGTTCTAGGATCAGAGCAGTTCCACTCTTGCTTTCATCACCTCTCCACCTCCGAGTCCAGCCACCCACTCCTGCCTGCTTCCCCACATGCCACGTCCTGGGGGAGGACAGGGTGGTGGGCAATGCCACCTCCGCCCTCCGCTCTGGGAGGTGCAGGGGTCTGCTTTAACTTTTGAGCTGTTTTGGTAATTGGGCTTTTCCAGCTTTTCTAGACATCTCCTTTCCAGCTCTGAGAAATTGGAGATGTAACTTAACCGTACATGGACTATATTGATGTATTCAGTGGCATTAATGTGATGTTGTCTTTAAGGTGTTCTGTGACTGGATAGGAGGTTTTTAACTCACAGGATGCTTCACATCCAATTCTAAAGGCCTACAGGATGCAGGTGTAATTCAAGTTCTTACATGTCTGTAAGGCAGACATGAACATTATTTGATAATATGACCATATGTTCATAGATTACGGTTAGTCCGCCGGCTCTGTATCTAATAAAAGTTTAAATTCCAAACGCTTGAAGAAAATTTGCGGACCATGTCTTTTTGCCTGTAACTAGTTGCAAAAACTGAAATCACAGCTCTACCACAAGCCACAGTGTTTCCCAGTAGAGAAAGCCCTCTACTTTTACAACCTGTAAGTAATGCGGTGGTTCTTTGGGTGAGATGAGGGATGCCACAGTATTTTGTAGGGATAGTAGAGTGGCATGACAAGTATTCTGGGACTGGTTACAGTTGAATCTCTACTTCCTGTATCCTGGACTGATTACAGAGGCAATGTTAGTGCGATAACCAGCTTCTGAATGCAAGTGTAGCTAGGAAGACAACAGAGAAAATAGAAGGGTTATAAAGTAATGGAGGGACTTCATAGCAGTACAAATGGTGACTTTGAGACCACCAGCTGCTGACGTGAACTTGGCAAGAATTTGTGAGAAGCGGTGGGTGTCATTGCAAGCAGGAGAGTCCTGCAGCTTTTGGGGTGAACAGGCAAAGGGGAGAGCAGATATGGTGGCTACCCAGGGTCTATTTGTGTCCTGAATGTGAAAATGTCTGGTCCCCTGTTCAATTTGCAGCCACAACTTCACATGACTCAGGGCATTATTTCCACCAGAAAACCATAAAAACATAAACAACCTCTGTTTCCCAAAGTGTTTGTTCTCGATCTGAGATGATTGTCCTTTGGTGGGAGGTAAGTGGGCGATGGGGCCTATTACATCACCCCCTTTCACTGGAAGTCTACCTCGCTGCTTTTCACCCGACTCCTAGAGGTGCTGTCATTCTGTTACACCTAGGCCTGTAAGACGGGCTCGACTGAATCCTCACGTGAAGAGGAATGGTTACGTGCAGTTTTAAAAAATTGCTTGGGTCATGTGGTCCTTTGTTCCCTCCATTGGAAATCACTAGTCCAGAGCAAGTAGTATGCATCTATAGAAACTATATTGTTTGTAAGATGTCTTCAGAAGTTTTGCAGTAGGTTTAAATATTTGCTTGGTGATGGCATCTTGATTGTTTGAAGGAGGCAACCCTCACTAGGGGCTTTGTGTGCTTCCTGTCTGAGAGTTCCTTTACTGGCAGTAGAGTGTTTGTAGGCAGAGTTAGAAAGTTACCTGGTCTGAGAATCTGAATTTGCCCACAGCTGGGAATTGGCAGAAGAGTCAGTTATGGAAGGAAGGCTTTAGGATTATCTGGTAACAAAGTTCTGGTATCCAAACCCTGGGAAACCTCAGCTTTTGTAGAGTATGTTCTGTAACAATAGGCTATTGGATAATTTTAACACTTGTTATGGGATGTAGAGTTGGGGAAAACCTTAAAAATGAAAGAACCTTAAAAGAGAATCTCCAAATATTTTAAAGAAGACAGTTCTCAGAATGAGAGCTTTTCTGCAAAAGACTAGTCCTTCACTTCACAGGGGAAGCAGGGAGCAGGTGTAACTGCACTTACGGTAACTTAAAAGGTAAACCTTACCCTCCCACTTGGCTGTTTCCTGGTGTACGTTCATCTTCCACATCTGTAGTTTCAGACATGATGTGTCATTTTCTGGTACTCCATTCTGCTTCTGAGTGACAGACTGACACAAAGACACATAGCAATTGAAAAATTGCGCAAAGGACTTTATTGTTAAAAATGTAGACCTGTGGCAGGGTGCTGCATTTGCAACTGACTTTCAGTACAGAGAACACTTAAAAGAATGCAGTGTTATTTCTTTTTTTATTCCTTTAAGCCTTTGAATAGAAGGTTTTCTTTGCAGAGTTTCTGGAGTACATCAGAACAAGCAGGAACTAAAAATACCTTTAAGAAAGCACCAGTATAGACGTTGCTTATAGTCTGGTATGTGTATTAAAGTTAATTCTTTAAAGCAGGAAGTTGTAACACTCAATTTCTTAAGCATATATAAACATTCTTGACTCAGTGACATTCTTTGTGGGGTGAAGCTGCTTTTGCTTCCATTCTGAGCATTGAAATGCCTTCTATGATTCTTCTACCAGTCCTCAATATTTTATTTTCCCTCTGTTGTGAACTTGTTATTAAACCTGAAGCAGATATAAATATCATTAGCTTGCTACATATGTAGATATTCAGTGTTACATAGTCAGAAAGTTTGTGTACATCACACGTATCTACTTAATTCCCCCTTTTCCAACTGTGTTCCTGATGAAAGGATGGTGGGAAATGGCATTATGGGGATATGTCTTACAGTACACAGTGTTTTCCCTTTTCCCTCTACCAGATCTGGATATTCTTTCAGCTTTCGGCTTCTAGACTTACTAGCTCTTTTTCTTAAGCCAGGTGTAAATCATCCCCCTGCTCACACACACATGCGTACACACACACACACACACACACACACACACATTCTGCCGTAGGGAGTAGTGTGCACCATCCCATCCTCCCACTCCAGCTCTGGACCCAACCACTGGAGGCAGTGTCTTGCACGAATTCATTTATAAGTTCCTTTTTAAAACTCGAGTGGTCGGGAAAAACTACTGATATCCACACCTAGTAGGCAGGCCCTCAAGGACAACTTCTATGGTTAATGCCAGGTTATCTTAATGTTTGAGTACCTGGGTTTCATGTCTTCCTCTACCACCTGTGTGACCCGTGATTTCCACATTTCTGTCTCCCGCTAGACTTTTTCTCTCCAACTCTGGACTCTTACAGTCTTCTGCTGATTTGACATCTTCACTTGGAACTCTGATATCTTAAAACCAACATGTGTGAAAACTGAGCTCTTGGTCCTCCTACCCCCCAAACTGGTTCTTTCTGCAGCCTCCCCCATTCAGTTAATGGAAACTTAACCCTTCCAGCTGCTTGGGTCAAAAAACGTGGGGTTATTCAGACTTTCACTGACATACCACATGAATTCTGTCAATAGATCTGGTTTAACACTGCCTTTAAAACATATCCAGAACCCAGCCACTTCTCACCATGGCTCCTGCCTCCACTGCTGCTTCCCTGCCCTGAGCCACTGTCCTCTCCTCCTGCACAGCCCTTCTCAGAGGCTTCCCTCCTTTCATCTCTGACCCGTTTCGACAATTCTCACCCGGCAGTCAAGTGAGCCTTGAAAACCTAAGTTAGATTGTGTCGTCCTTCTGCAGTGCCTCCCCATTTCACTCCGGGTAAAAGCCACAGTCCTTACAACGTCCTCCAAGGCCGTACAGGATCTGCACTGACCCTTCTCCGCAGCTCCAGCCGTGCCCCCATTCTGGAACATGCGAGGTGCACGCTGGCCTAGGTGATGGTTATTCCGTCCAACTGGGACTCCTCACATCCTAGTCCTAGTTCTAACCTCAGTCCTCAGTGTGGCCAGCTTTGGTATTTAATACAACATCACCCTCATCCCATACCCTCAACTCTCTTTACCTTGCCCTTTTTTCATTTTTCCATGGTTCCTCTTTCCTAACATGCCACCTCCTCTGCTGCTCTGTTGTGTGAATTGTCATCGTCACCCCCCAACCCTGCTAGACTCCAGCCAAGCTCCGTGAGGACAGTACTTTTGTTTTGTTTATTGATTTATTCCAAGTGCCTAGATTAGTCCTGTGTACATATTAGGCAGTCAAAAATTATTTGCTGAATAAATTAAAAGACTATTTTAAAAATGAATCATCCTTTCAGGAACGGGTGAGGAAAGGAAGCTGCATGAATGAAAATGGTGCAGTAAATAATGATATTTGCCTGTTGTTCTTTGTGTGATATATATATATATATATATGTGTGTGTGTGTGTGTGTGTGTGTGTTTTAGTCTTAATTTGGTATCCCAGTTTCTCAATTTAAAAGCTGTATTAAGGTGTAATTTACAGGCCATAAAATTGACACATTATAATTGTACAAGTCAACAATTTTAGCTATTTGTAGAGTTGTGCAACTGTGTCCTCAAAAAGTCCCCTTGTGTCCGTCCATACGCAGTTCACCCTGCCCTCAGTGGCACCCTGATTTTATTTGTTTTTGTTTTTTTGGCAATCACATCTCAAAAGAATAATTTACACAGCAGTACTAATATAGCTTTGCACTTTTCGAAATGACACACTTAAATATGAAATCAGCGGTCATTGCTGAATGTAGGTAGCAGTATCAGACATTGGTGAGAAGAATGGACTTGAGTGTCAGACTGGCTGCAGTCTTACCCAGCTCCAACATTTACCAAGTTACCCAAATTATTTTCTGCCTCAAGCCCTTTATCTGTTATATGGGGGTAATAATAGCAGCTTACAGAGTTGTTGTGAGGATTAAGCAAGCAGGGAAACAAAATTTAGTATAGTGGCCAGCTTATGTTATTACCTAAGAAATAGCGTTGCAGGTAGAGAGCAAAATTCAAATCAGTTTCTAAAGTATGTGTAAAATATGATCCAGTTCCTGCCTGGTTTGTAAACACGTATGCTTACTGCAGAATGTAAAAGCAGGCTACTTTCCAACAGAAAAGATCATTTCTCAGCATTTCTTTCAAAGGTAGTTGCAAAATCATTCTTACTAAATTTTCTGTGCCCATCTCTGACAGAGCTTTGACACCAGGGAGGTAATTATCTACTATTTTGTTAAAATCATGCTGACCATCAGAAAGTGTTCTCAATTATATTTTAGCCTTTATGTTGGGAAATACTGTGAGACTTCTTCTAAATTAATGGGGGGTGCATTCATTGTAGCTCTTGTAGCCTGATAAGCCTGCACTAAATTATCTTTTTTTAACTTTTAATTAAAGTAATTAATTAATTTCTTGCAGGGGGTTGGTAATTAGGTTTTTATTTATTTTATTTTTAGAAGAAGTACTGGGGATTGAACCCAGGCCCTTGTGCATGCTAAGAATATGATCTTTCACTTGAGCTATACCCTCCACCCTAAATTATCTTTAATAAGGTCTTTTTCTCTGTTTGTTGTTTTCTTTTATGTACAGATACACAAAGCAGGGTCATCAGAAGCCTCTCAATTCCAAAAATAATAATAGTGAAAAATATTTTGCAGTGACAGTGAATCCTTGGCAGATGAGGAAAGATTGTAAAGTCCTGAATGAATTCAGAAGGTATTGTTACATTAACATACATGTAACCATGGTTCTCTTACCTTTATTTTTCACTTTATAATGAAGATACTCCCCACCCGTCAAGGTTGCTTTGTTTGATATAGGGAATATCTGAAGCCTTTTCTGCAAGTTTTTTAAATAAGTAAGAGCAGGTAATTTATCAGAAGTGTGAATGGTGTAATCTGCCCTGTCTAGTATGGAAGCCACCAGCCACATGTGGCTATTGTGAATTGAGATGTTCTATAAGTGGAAAATTCATAATAGATTTTCAAGAGTTCGTACAACAAAAATAATGTAAAATATTTATTAATAAGTTTTAAAAGTGTTAATCACACTTTTGAAATGATAGTATATTGGCTATTTTGGGATAAATATAATTATTACTGGAATTAATTTCACTTGTTCCTTTTTATTTTGTAAATGGGGTTACTGGAAAATTGTGACTTGCACTATGTTTCTATTGACAGTGCTGGCTTCTAACTTATTGCAAATAATATGAAAAGAAAACTTTGATTAAAAACTTTGCAATTTAGTAGTTGATTTACATCATATTAGTTTCAGGTGTACAACACAGAGGCTCAACATTTTTATAGATTATATTCCATTTAAAGTCACCATAAAATAATGGCTATATTTCCCTGTGCTGTATGATACAGCCCTGTAACCTGTCCATTTTGTACATAGTACTTTTTACCTCTCAATCCCCTACCCCCTTCCTGCCTCCCCTCTCCTCTTTCTCCCCATTGGTAACCACCAGTCTGTTCTGTGTACCTGTGAGTCTATTTCTGTTTTATTATAGTCATTAATTTGTTTTATTTTTTAGATATACATAGAAGTTAATACATAGAATATTTGTTTTCCTTTCTCTGACTTATTTCACATAGCATAATACACTGTAGGTCCATCCATGTTATTGCAAATGGCATTATTTTATTTTTTATGGCTGAGCAGTATTCCATTGTGTGTGTGTGTTCATGTGTATATATGTGTGTGTATATATATGTATATATATACATATATATATATATATATATATATATATATATATATATATATAAAATATACCACAACTTCTTTATCAAGTCATCTGTCAGTGAACATTTGGGTTGTTTCAGTGTCTTGGCTATTATAAATAGTGCTGCTGTGAACATAGGGGTGCATGTGTCTTTTTGAATTATATTTTTCTCCAGACATATACCCATGAATGGGATTGCTGGATCACACGTAAGTCTATTTTCAGTTTTTAAGGAACCTCTATACTGTCTCCCATAGTGGCTGCACCAATTTACATTCCCTCCAACCGAGTAGGAGGGTTCCTTTTTCTCTTAAAAGGTCAAAAATTCTCTACATTTATATACTTTCCTTACAGTTTAGGACACAATTTGGCAAAAGCCAGATAGAAATTAATAGGAGTAAATACAGTATTTTTTTTAAATGTCCATGCATTATGGATAGATATGTTACTGATGAGTTGGTTCCCTTTTTTTGTAGATGCAGAAGTTTTTATAGCTTCACAGACATTTCAGTCTTGCAGAGAGAAAAATTTCTTTGCATTTTGCTGAACTTGTCCGGGTGGCTTTATCGAATTTGGTCCAGGCCTCCAGAGGTGAATACACATCCAAACCTGAACCATTTGAATGTCTGCAAGAGTTTAAGAGTCTAGAATGTCAGATCTGGACTATAACTCTGGTGAATGACATCAGTGAGTGGACTCAAGAAAACTCCATTTGAGTGCAAAACCTTTCATAATTGAAAAAAGGCTTTGAAATTGTGGCAAAGCCAGAGACTTTTATGTCACATATGGCCACAAACACATGGGGACAACCACAGGCCTTCTGGAGTGCCAAGGGAATTCCATGTGAGGAGTCCAGCACTCACAGGAATCCAGCAAGTCCCTGCCAGCCAGAGCACCTTCATTGCTACTGTGCAGTTTTGAGCAAATGTCTTTTCATCAGGTTCAAATTGGTTTGTTGTTATTTTATTGCATAAAAAAAATCAAACAACTTCTTGCTCCCTTGATGAAAGTAAAAGCAAACATTTTCTGATTTCTTTTGAAAGAGACAACATGAGTCTATGAATCTAACCTCATCTGTGATGGTCTGCAGCTGGGAGCAACCAGATCAGTGTCAGCCCCATTGCAGCCATTGGCTGGGAGCCTGCATGTTATCTGGAATGATATTTGAAACATGTCACACTAGCCGTGTCTTCGCTGTGGGCTGGGAGGCGAGTCAGTCAGAATCTGCATTATGGAATGTATGTTTCAGATCCAAAGCTAGGAGATCTTTTTTAATAGCCAGAGAATATAGTCATAAATATATCTATTAATGTATTTATGCAAGAACAATTTTAAAGAGTTTTTTATTACAAAAATTTACCCCCCAAAATTGAAAATGAAAGAACAGTGGAGTTAAAAATCATCTGTACCTTAAATATACATAAAGAAACTTAAAATCCTCTTAAACATTTTTTTGTTCAAATGAAGATGTTTTTCCCTTCCAAAAAGGAAAATTATTATTTCACATTTTTTTTGCTTTCTCCTTTTATTATATATTCCATATCAATGAATATAATTCTTTTAAATCCCTTTTAATGGCTGTTTAACACTATATTGAACAGATATGCAAATAGTCCTAGGTTTCAGAAATTTAAAAAGTTGTCATTACAATACCACTGCAAAGAATATTTTGGTGTTTCTATTTTTAGTTACTAATTTGGACTAAAATTAACAAGTTTGCTTTTCTTCATCTAAAACATTGGTTATTTTATGAATGAACTGTAAGGATTTTAAATAACTTTTCAGTAATTTCAACAAAGAAATTATCTTTTTTTAACATTTTTTATTGATTTATAATCATTTTACAATGTTGTGTCAAATTCCAGTGTTTAGCACAATTTTTCAGTCATTCATGGTCATATACACACTCATTGTCACATTTTTTTCTCTGTGATTTATCATAACATTTTGTGTCTAGTTCCCTGTGCTATACAGTGTAATCTTGTTTATCTATTCTACAATTTTGAAATCCCAGTCTATCCCTTCCCACCCTCTACCCCCCTGGTAACCACAAGTCTGTATTCTCTGTCCATGAGTCTTTAGATTCCACATATGAGCGATCTCATATGGTATTTTTGTTTCTCTTTATGGCTTACTTCATTTAGAATGACATTCTCTATGAGCATCCATGTTGCTGCAAATGGCGTTATGTTGTTGGTTTTTATGGCTGAGTAGTATTCCATTGTATATATATACCACTTCTTCTTTATCCAGTCACCTGTTGATGGACATTTAGGCTCTTTCCATGTTTTGGCTATTGTAAATAGTGCTGCTATGAACAAAGAAATTATCTTTAAGGCAAAAATGTATGATGGTTTGCAAATCTATTTTTATTATATCTTCACTTTTACCAGTGTCATATGAGTGTGTGTTTGCACAAGTGCTTTAACTACC
Organism: Vicugna pacos; assembly: GCF_048564905.1. Lineage (NCBI taxonomy): Eukaryota > Metazoa > Chordata > Mammalia > Artiodactyla > Camelidae > Vicugna > Vicugna pacos. Next base: position 48,165,204 of record NC_133023.1, on the reverse strand, counting down.
AGCAACGTAAGAAAAATCTGTGTATTAAAAATGTGAAAATAGTTAGCTTCCTTGTTTGTGTTTTCATTCTCCCAATATAGGTTTTGGATGACAAGCTTGTATTTGCAAAAGTACTCAGCCTGTGGGAGGTGCTCTGTACATACGCTGAGATACTGCACATAAAATTGCCTCTGAAGCCCAATGATCTGAAAACCCGGTCCTCAGCCTTTGATAATTTCAGCTGTTTTATGAAAGTCCTCCAAGTGGATGAAAGTATCATCAAGCAGGAGCAAGAAATTTTCATTACCCTATTTGAGAAGAGCTGCGTGAATGACTTTTATATTCAGGATAGAGATACATTCTTCAATCCAGCCACCAGAAGCCACTATGTAAGTCTAAACCGAGTTTAGCTGCTGTCTTGTGGGTGATATAGAACCTGCTGCTGAATTATCAGTGATTTGGTTTGGTTGGTTTGGTTGGTTTGGTTTGGTTTTTAAAAGCTGCCCATAAAAAGGAAAAAAGAGAAAGAAAAGAAATATGCCTACAGATTCCCGTTAGGATAGTAAAGAGTGGCTGGTTAGTTACCCTGTGTACACCACACGCTCTCTTAGAATCTTTTCAGGTTTACTTCATCCTTTCTCAGATCAAGTATCAAGTAAGGGACAGTGTTAAAAAAAATTCGGGATAAACAGGCTTGTGAGCTCCGGGATCTGCAAGGCAGCTTTCCCTCCCCATGGTGTAAGTCAAATGGCAGAAATGAAATAAAGCACCTCATGTATCCTCCGGTGTTAACAGGAAAAGGCTAATCTTCTTGACCTTGTTTCTTCCTGGGTAAAATGAAGATAATATGTCGGGAGGCGACAAGCTCATTTACGGCAGGAATCATGTTGTCTGGTTCACTGCTGAATCCTAGGCACCAGGAAGGCTGAGTTTAACGAGTGAGTGAATGAATGAACTGTAGTTCCCCCAGAGTTACCATGTGGGGCAGTGCAGATTAGCAGCTAAGAGTATAGACTCGAGAGGGGAGGGTACAGCTCAAGTGATGGGGTGCACGCTTAGCACGCATAAGGTCCTGGGTTCAGCCCCCAACACCCCCTCTAAAATAGACAAATAACCCTAATTACCTCCCCACACCCCACCAGAATTACCGTATTATCTCCCCGCCACCAAAAAACAAAAAGAAAAGTGGCCAAGAGTGTAGAATCCTGCTGGAACACATGTGCTGGTTTCTTGCTGTCGACCTTGTCAAAGTCATTTAGCCTCTGTGTTTGTCAAGTTCCTCATCAATAAAATGTGAATAATAATAGTACCCACCTCGTAGAGTTGCTATGGGGGTTAATGAATCTGTGTCAATGTTAGAACAGCCCTGGCCAATACTAAGTACTTTGCATCTGTCAGCTCTTTTCATAATTACTGATAGATGTTATTATCAACCAAAGAAGAATTAGTTCTTTCTAAGGGAAATGCATGTTAGACCATTTCATTTATCATTTTCTGTAATTCAGGCTTTTTCCCTCTGAAATTCCATTTTCTGTCTGTGCACTAGAAAACCACAGGGCTTTGCAAATTTCATCTGTCTGGGTTCTTGTCATGATGGCAATACTGCAGAGTGTTGACATTTCTTAGGGACTCCGTCTGAGATGACAGCAACCCCTCAAATTCAGGAGCGCTTCTCTAACTGATAACATCTCGCATGAAATGAAGTTTTTAAAATGTAACAGCTTCAGACGCTTAATGATGCCATAAATGCAAGGATGTTATATCTAAGCTCTTTAAGTAAATCCTGTCATTGAAATAAAGGAAATACTATATTATAGCGCTCTATGACTTTGTTATCTTTGCTATCCACTTATCTGACTCTCTAAGACCAAAGAAAGCAAAGACTGAGATTGATCATTACTACTGTGTGGTACACGTATTTGTGGATGAAGACAATAGTGAAATGCACTGTTTAACATATTAAAATGGACACTAAACAGCTGCTTGATGCACATGCATGAACAGAACAGGGAGCTAGGGGCAGGGAGCAGTCACTGAGCTTCCTGGATCAGAGACACAGCATAGCAGTCCAGCCAAGCAGTCCACATATTTCATATTTATGTCCCAGCAAAATTAGCAGTGAGAGTCTTAAATGAACTTTGGGGACACTTGCAAACAGCTGTCATGATTACTAATGTGGGACACCAGGATTCTACAGTGTTTAGTTGGCATCTGTGCACAACCAGTTCTTTTCCACTAAAGCCTCTTGTAATTGCTGGTCCCACATCTAGGCTGAGGAATCATCTCATGTGGTGTTTGGGAGGGAGGTAAGTGGAGTCAGGACCCATGTTAAGGCTGGGTGGGTAATAATCTGGTTCTAGTACAGGAGAAAGGAAAGTAGGTCAGGTGGGAAGGAGAATGACTGGATTTAAATTTTGTTTCTTGAGTAAGCTAAATATATAACATCATGTCAAGTTTCTTTGTTGTTTATATTCCATGTGCTGTCACCGAAAATCTACTGAATTGTGGGGACAAAAAAGCCTGGGTTTTAGAATTGACCCTGCCCCTAATCAGCCAGAGTCCAGGTTCGTCTGGGTGTCCAAGGAGGAGGCTGGACCATCAGGTGTCCCTCCACTGCAGCAGTTTGGGCACTTGGGTGGCCTAGGATTTTTGCTGTGGAAGACTGTCCCGGTTGTAGGACATTAAGCATCTGCAAGGCTCTCACCAGGTACCCATGGTGGTCCCAGGACTGTAACACCCAAGCGTTCCTTTCCACCCACGTTTGCAAATGACCCTCAAGGGGTTAAAATTAACCCTGGGTGAGAATTATGAAAAATTATATGGTACCTCCATCCCTCCTGGCAAGTGAGGGCCCGTTATTTACAAATGACCACGGAGTGTTAGCACCACATTTTATCAACAGAACATGTGAACAGGTTGTGACAGTGACGTCCACCTGTTTGCTTCTGCTTCCCAGTGCAACTTCAGCCTCCGTCAGAGGACCTCAGCTGCCCCAGCGAACAGGGCCTTCTGTACAGGGAATGGGCTCCTCCTCGAAGCATAGACAAGAAGCAGCCCTTAGATCTCATCAGGTGAGCTGTTGTGGAGAGCACTCCAGTGGGAAGGGCTCAGGGTTGTCCTCATGGCATCTATGTGTGACAGTCCTCCAAGAGTGTTACCAACCAGGAAGCTCACAGGAGCTCTGAGCTTTGTTGCCCCAAGTTTTTACTGCAGGCTTTATTACAAAGCCATGATTTATTGGGTCACTACCGACATGGCTAACCCAAACCCTAACTGTAAGTCAAACCTTTCCCTAGCCCAAACCATTGAGCCCCTTCCTCTCCTGGTGGTCACTCACTTGTCACAAATCTCAAAGCCCCACTCCTCTAATAACATGGTTGGTGTCTCTGGCTGGCCAGTCCCCATCCTGAGTCATCTCATGAACACAAGCCATCCAAGGTTCCACCATGAATAGCAAAGACACTCCTATCTTGGGAAATTTCAAGGCTTTAGTAGTTGCCGTCCAGGAACTGGGAGCAAAGACCTACCAAATTCTTCATTAAACAGGAGTAAATGTTAGATTTCACTTAAATTATAAAATAAGAGAAATTCTCACTGCTTTGCTGTATCTGCTGTTCGACACCGTTTCACTACACCACGTGACTGTAATGTCGCGCTCAGCATGTGTCTTCTCAGAGCACCAGTGCCGGCTGCTCCCCGGGAGCTTACGCTGTTTGGGCAAGGCTGCTGGGGGGAGGGAGGCCAAGGACAACCGAGCAAACAAAAATAATCGGGCGAATAAGGAAACAATGTCAGATTGAAATGAAGGAAATAAGACAGTGTTGAGATGGGAGACTTGGGGGGAAGTGAGTCAAGAAAGCTATCTTTGAGTAGGTTACATGTGAGCTGAGATGGTGATAAGGAGGTTGGACTTTGAGGATCTGGGAAAAGCCACCCCAGGAATAGAGGCAGCTTGTCCATTGGCCCCGAGGCACAAATGTGCTCAGCAGGTTTGAGGAGATACTGGAGCCAGCGCTGGTGAGAGTGATGAGACACGAGGTTTAGAAGGGCATCAGGAGCACGGAAAGGAGTGTAGACTCTAAGTGCAGTGAGATGCAGTCATGATAGTTTAAGCACTAAAGTAATTTTCTCTCACTCACATTTTGCAAAGATAATGTGGAGAATGAATTGCAGGGACCCAGGAAGCAGGGAGGCCGGGTAGGAGGCTCTTGGAGTGGGCCAGATGAGAGATGGTGGGAGCCAGGGAGGAATGCGTTTGGGGAGTGGAGCTGACACGATGCAGTTATGGGCTGGCTGTGGATGGTGAGGAGAAGAGGAGGGTCAAGGTAGCCCCAGGTAGGCCTGGAGCCAAGTGCCTTTTCTTTCTAATCTCAGTGTCCCATGCAGGTGCCCACCTACTTGGGCAAACCTCTTAACCTTCAAAGTGAGGGTTTTAAAACACTGAAGACTTTTTGTTTGTTTCACATTTTACGGAAAGATTCAAACATGTACAGAAGTAGAGAGAACAGCACAGCCAGCCTGCCTGTATCTGTCACCCAGCTCCAGAATTATAAACTCAGAGTCACTGTTGTTGCATCTTTCATCTCTACCTCCTCCCCTCCCCCACTACGGGATCATTTTGAAGACAATCCTACATAGCTTAACCTTTCATTAGAGAAATGACAAGGTCTCTTTCAAATACAATTGGAATATTCCTTTCTTTTTTAGGGTTACAAAATAATTCCCTGATTGTCACAAAAATACAGTTTTAAGTAGTTTTGGGGTTGAAATCAGGATCCAGGCTAGGTTCAGACCTTGCAACTAGCATATCTCTCAAGTGGGTTCTAATCTATAATTTTCCTGTTTCTCATTTTCCTTGAAATTGCTGAGGGGTTTCTCTATTTCCTGTTTGGCTAATTTCATTCTCCCCTGTGGTGTTAGACTTGTTTCTCCATCCTATGTATTGGCTTTAGCTAAGTGATTTGATCCTCCCCTAAAAGCTTGATCTGATTGTGGTTCAACTTTGTGCAAGAATACTTGTTATGTGAAGTTTTGTACTCCTGTAATAAGGTACATAATGTCCAGTTGACTTTCTTTTTTGTGATGACAGCAGCCAATAATGATTGTCACCCGGGATCATTATTTCATAAGGGATTTTATTTCATGTGGTCATACTCTAATTTCCTCCCTCAATTATCAGCAGGATCACAGTCATGAAGAGGCACTTTCTCATTAACCCGGGTTATCCTGTAGAACACAGTTTTAAAAGAGGACACTTGTAAATATGTAAATATTTAAAGTTGATACATTTTTCTTTTCTTTTTAATTTTTTTTTTTCTAATGGAGGTACTGAAGATTGAATCTAGGACCTTATGCATGCTGAGCACACACTCTGCCACTGAGTGTACCCCATCCCCCTTGAGATTCATATTTATATGATATTTTCCTTCTGTTATTTTTGTTTTATGTTATGCAGAATTTGAAGGCAGGGCAATGGGTTTGATGGCTCTTTAATCATTCTTTATGGGCTTTTGGGGTTTGTGTGTGTGTTTGTGTTTGTAAAGCAAACAATTTTCCCACTATTTTAAGTATGTTTGCTAAGGAAATTATGTTGATCTTTTCCCTGCTCCTGGTCCATGTATTCCCTTGTTGCTTCCCACTGGTGGCCCCTTGAGCTCTGTGACAAGACTAGCATGTCGTTAATGCAGGTTGAAGGAGATCTGAAGAGATTTATTCAAGGAGATGAAATTCGTAGACAATGTATTGGAAAGTATTGAGAAAGTTATTCGTTAAGAGAAGGTCTGGGGTTGAAGTGTTAAGTGCACAGAAATCTAAGTGCACCATGAACGACCAAGACAATTATTAACTCCAGGAAAAACAAAGTAGGGAAGAAAATGTAAGTCTAGCAGACAACTTGCTACAGCTGTGAACAGTCTGTACAGAGTCCTAAAAATGTAAAGCAAGGATACTGAGCTGATGAAAATTATAATGTAATTGTATCAAAAGGTTGGAAGAATGAAGGTTTGGGTGTGTAGATGAGATGGGGTTTGAAAGACAGCTTAATCCTCATTTTCCAAAATAGAAGTTTAAATAGGTGATACATAAAGCTGAAAAAATCAGTAGGCTGTGTTACAAGGATATTAGTCAGAGAAAGGGAGTAATTATCCCAAGAGTCAGCAGTAGGAGCTGAACATGGTTGCTTCTGGCCAGGAAATGGGGCGGTTGTTGGGAACTGCTCCTTTTTACAATTGGTATTCGAGAACTGTTTGACTCTTTATTGAATGTATGGTATAACTTTGATAAAAAGAAATCAAAGCTGAATTTTGAAAAATTGATGTTAATAATTGGGGTGTTTTTGACAGAGAGAGATAACAATCAGACAAAACTACATTTGAAGGGATCCTCATTATTTCTAGCCTTTCAGCAAGGACTAGGAGGCAGACATCTGTTTAAGGTTCAAAAAGTCTTTCTGACCTTCTTGCCGACATGTAACCTTGGGAAGTAATGAAATCCCCATCACTGTAAATATCCAGGCAGTGGCTGCCTGACCAGCTCTCTAACTGTAGCAGGGTGTGTTTACCATTGGCCAGTTGGAGCAGGCAACTTCTAAAATTCTTTCAGTTTTGAATTTGGCATTTTCAGGACGGATAGTTGATAAGAATGTATTACAAAAAGCTTAACAAGAAAGAGTCCAAGACATCTCAAACCCATTGCCAGGGTTTTCTCTGCCAGACACCATCCTGAGCCTGCCATCCGTGAGCCAGGCCACAAAGCCCAGTCACATGAGAATGAACACACTTTGTCCCTCCTATCTGATTTGGCATCGGGCTCAGCCCTTTTCCCCATGGAATGGTCCACACCCAGGTCTCTGACGATGGAGCTGGCCTCACAGCAGCCCTGTGAGTGCTGGTCCAGCCCAAGGGGGTTCCTGCGTGAAGTTTCCCAGGACTCCAGGCTGTTCTCAGAGCTGAGTCCCCCCTAGGCTAAGCCCACGGAGCTCATCTCAGCTCCAGCCTGAGCCAGAAGCCTCAGAGAGAACTCAGAGCTGAGGAAATCCACAGGTTTTACCCAGCACTGCCGAGTCAGCAGTGAGCCAGTTGAGGGAAGTATCAGCAACAGCAAGACACACCTGAGCAGCCGTCTCATTGTTCCGCCTCATCCCTAAACCCTCTGTGTCTGCCTGTCTGTGTCTGTCTCCCTTTCAGGATCAGCCTGGTACCACTTCATGCCCTGCCTCCTTTCTTCTAATTTTGCCTCCCTGGCCTGTTCCATCTACTCCAGATTAACTGAGAAACGTTGAGGAGCTTTTAAAACCTAGGAGAAACAGACGTGCTAAATACAAAAAATACAGGGCAGTACCTTCCTCAGTCACATCCATCCTGCCCTCTCCCATTCCCACAATGAGTTTTATAAATATTTTGTCAGAGAGACATTGCACTCCCAGTTGTTATCATTATCAGCCATTTCCTTATTATCTGTGGTTTACCATGCATTTGCTCCCGGGACGTTCCCGAGATAAGGCAGGAGCAGATGACTGAGCCAGTTGTTGATGTCCACTTGTGTCAAGCCTGTTAAGAATGATCTATGGCGGGATTTGTTGAATGTGCCAGACTGTCCAGTGAGTGGTGATGATCCCTTGTAACTGTTCCGGAGTTGGCCTCGTCCCCTCTTTTGCTCTGTTCTCATTTATCTCTCTTCAGCAGGTGAACCAGTGATCTGTACTTCTATGATATGTAAAATACTTCTTATTTCACGGTAGAATTTGGGGACTGCTATGGAAACGCATGTTTTAAGTGTGAATTGAGCCAGGGGTATAAACTTAAAGCCCCCTTGATTTAGAATCAGAAATTAATATGATGGAGGGAGGGAATAGCTCAGTGGTAGAGTGCATGTCTAGCATGCATGAGGTCCTGTGTTCAATCCCCAAAGCCTCCATTTAAAAAAGAAATAAATAAACATAATTATGTCCCCCCCAAAAAATAAAAAAGAAATTAACATGAGGATGAAGCTACAGAGTGATTATGTGTGTCTTCTGAAACTACCTTCTGTCTTTCTGCAGGAAATTCTACGGAGAGAAGGTCAGAATCAAATTTGCTTGGCTGGGCTATTACACTCAGATGCTCCTCCTGGCAGCATTCTTGAGGGTGACTTGCTTTCTGTATGGAAATTTTAATCAAAATAACTGTACCTGGAGATAACTTCTTTTTATTCCTTGTTACCGTGCTTACTTAACTTAGAATGACATTCTCCAGGAGCATCCATGTTGCTGCAAATGGCCCCATGTTGTTAGTTTTTATGGCCGAGTAGTATTCCATTGTATAAATATATCACTTCTTCAGCCAGTCATCCATTGATGGACATTTAGGCTGTCTCCATATCTTGGCTATTGTAAATAGTGCTGCTATGAACATTGGGGTGCAGGTGTCATTCTGAAGTAGGATTCCTTCAGGATATATGCCCAGGAGCAGGATTCCTGGGTCATATGGCAAGTGTATTCCTAGTCTTTTGAGGAGACTCAATATTGTTTTCCACAGTGGCTGCACCAAACTGCATTCCCACCAGAAGTGTGGGAGTTTCCCCTTTCTCCACAGCCACTCTAGCATTTGTCATTTGTGGATTTTTGAATGATGGCCATTCTGAATGGTTTGAGGTGATACCTCATTGTAGTTTTGATTTGCATTTCTCTGATAATTAGTGATACTGAGCATTTTTTTATGTGCCCATTGATCATTTGTATGTCTTCCTTGGAGAATTGCTTGTTTAGGTCTTCTGCCCATTTTTGGATTGGGTTATTTCGTTGTTTCTTATTAAGTCATATGAGCTGCTTATATATTCTGGAGATCAAGCCTTTGTCAGTTTCATTTGCAAAAATGTTCTCCCATTCTGTAGGTTGTCTTTTTGTTTTACTTATGGTGTCCTTTGCTGTGCAGAAGCTTGTAAGTTTCATTAGGTCCCATTTGTTTATTCTTGCTTTCATTTCTATTGCTTGGTAGACTGCTCTAGGGGAACATTTCTGAGATGTATGTCAGATATTTTGCCTGTATTTTCTTTTAGGAAGTTAATTGTATCTTGTCTTATGTTTATCTTGCTGAAGAGACTGTCTTTATTCCATTGTATATTCTTGCCTCCTTTGTCAAAGATTAGTTGACCAAAAGTTTGTGGGTTCATTTCTGGGCTCTTTATTCTGTTCCATTGGTCTATATGTCTGTTTTTGTACCAATACCATGCTGTCTTGATGACTGTAACTCTATAGTATTGTCTGAAGTCTGGGAGAGTTAGTCCTCCAGGCTCTTTCTTTTTTTCTTCAGTAATGCCCTGGAAATTTTATGTCTTTAATGGTTCCATATAAATTTTATTGTGATTTGTTCTAGTTCTATGAAATATGTCTAAGGTAATTTGATAGGGATTGCATCAAATCTGTAGATTGCCTTGGGCAGTGTGATCATTTTAACAATATTGGTTCTTCCAATCCAAGAGCATGGGATACCTTTCCATTTTTTAAAGTCTTCTTTAATTTCCTTCACCAATGGTTAATAGTTTTCTGTGTATAATTTTCTCACCTCTGTGGTTAGATTTATTCCTAGATATTTTTTTACTTCGGGTGCTATTTTAAAAGGGATTGTTTCTTTATTTTCTTTTTCTGTTGATTCATCATTAGTGTAAAGAAATGCAACTGATTTTTGAACATTAATCTTGTAACCTGCTACATTGCTAAATTCTTTGATCAGCTCTAGTAGTTTTTGTGTGGACCTTTTAGGGTTTTCTATATATAGTGTCTTATCATCTGCGTATAGTGACACTTTTACCTCATCTATTCCAGTTTAGACCCCTTTTACTTCTCTTACTTGCCTGATTGCTGTGGCCAGGGCTACCAAGTCTATGTTGAATAGGAGTGGTGATAGTGGGCATCCTTGTCTTGTCCCAGATTTTAGTGGGAAGCTTTTGAGGTTTTCACCGTTGAGTGCTATACTGGCTGTAGGTCTGTCATATATAACTTTTATGATGTTGAGATATGTTTCCTCAATACCCACTTCGTGAGAATTTTTACCATAAATGGGTGTTGAATTTTATCAAAAGTTTTATGCATCTATTGAGATGATGATGTGGTTTTTGTCCTTTCTCTTGTTGATGTGAAGTATTACATTGATTGATTAGCATATGTTGAACCACATTTGTGTCCCTGAGATAAACCACATTTGAGCATGATCTATAATATTTTTTATGTGCTGTAGGATTCTATTTGCTAGTATTTTGGTAAGGACTTTTGCATCTGTGTTCATTAGTGATATTGGTCTGTAATTCTCTTTTTTGGTGGTGTCTTTGCCTGGTTTTGGTATCAGGGTGATGGTGGCTTCATACAATGAGTTTGGGAATATTTCTTCTTTTCAATCTTCTGGAAGAGTTTGAGAAGTACTGGTATGATTTCTTATTTGTATGTGTGGTAGAATTCCCTGGTGAAGCTGTCTAGTCATGGACTTTAATTTTTAGGGAGGTTTTTTTATTGATAATTCGATTTCATTCCTAGTGATCGGTTTGTTCAAGTGGTCAGTTTTTTCTTGATTCAGTCTTAGTGGACTGTATGTTTCCAGAAACTTGTCCATCTCCTCTAGGTTATCCATTTTTTTTCCATGTAGTTTTTCATGATATTCTCATATGTTATTCTGTATTTCTATCTTATTTGTTGTAATTTCTTCATTTTCCTATCTTATTTTGCAAATTTGTGCTCTCTCTTTTTTCTTCTTTGTGAGTTTGGCCAGAGGTTTGTCAATTTTATTTACTCTTTCAAAAAAATTGCTTTTGGTTTGATTGATTATTTTCTCTATTTTTTTAAAATCTCTATTTTATTTATTTCCTCCCTGATCTGTATTATTTCCTACATTCTGCTGACTTTTGGGTGTTTTTGCTCTTCTGTTTCTAGTTCTTTTTACTGGTGGGTTACATTGTTTATTTCATATTATTCTTCTTTTTTCAGGAAGGCCTGTATCGCCCTAAACTTTCCTCTTCGTACAGCTTTTGCTGTGTCCCATAAGTTTTGTGTGGTTGTGTTTTCATTTTCATTTGTCTCAAGGTATTCCTTAATTTCAACTTTTTTTAACATTTTTTATTGATTTATAATCATTTTACAATATTGTGTCAAATTCCAGTGTTCAGCACAATTTTTCAATCATTCATGGACATATACACATTGTCACATTTTTTTCTCTGTGATTTATCATAACATTTTGTGTATATTTCCCTGTGCTATACAGTGTAACCTTGTTTACCTATTCTACAATTTTGAAATCCCAGTCTATCCCTTCCCACCCTCTACCCCCCTGGTAATCACAAGTCTGTATTCTCTGTCCATGAGTCTATTTCTGTCCTGCATTTATGCTTTGTTTTTGTTTGTTTGAATGTTTGTGTTTTTGTTTTTAGATTCCAAATATGAGCGATCTAATATGGTATTTTTCTTTCCCTTTTTGGCTTACTCACTTAGAATGACATCCTCTAGGAGCATCCATGTTGCTGCAAATGGCATTATGTTGTCGGTTTCTATGGCTGAGTTGTATTCCATTGTACAAATATACCACATCTTCTTTATCCAGTCACCTCTCGATGGACATTTAGGCTGTTTCCATGTTTTGGCTATTGTAAATAGTGCTGCTATGAACATTGGGGTGCAGGTGTCATCCTGAAGTAGATTTCCTTCTGGGTACAAGCCCAGGTGTGGGATTCCTGGGTCATATGGTAAGTCTATTCCTAGCCTTCTGAGGAATCTCGACACTGTTTTCCACAGTGGCTGCACCAAACTGCATCCCCACCAGCAGTGTAGGAGGGTTCCCCTTTCTCCACAGCCTCTCCAGCATTTGTCATTTTTGGATTTTTGAATGACGGCCATTCTGACTGGTGTGAGGTGATACCTCATTGAAGTTTTCATTTGCATTTCTCTGATAATTAGTGATATTGAGCATTTTTTCATGTGCTTTTTGATCATTTGTATGTCTTCCTTGGAGAATTGCTTGTTTAGATCTTCTGCCCATTTTTGGATTGGGTGGTTTATTTTCTCTTATTGAGTGATATGAGCTGCTTATATATTCTGGAAATCAAGCCTTTGTCGGTTTCACTTGCAAAAATTTTCTACCATTCCCTAGGTTTTCTTCTTGTTTTATTTCTGTTTTCCTTTGCTGTGCAGAAGCTTGTAAGTTTCATTAGGTCCCATTTGTTTATTCTTGCTTCTATTTCTTCTAGGAGAAAATTTTTGAAATGTATGCCAGATAAAATTTTGCGTATGTTTTCCTCTAGGAGGTTTATTGTATCTTGTCTTCTGTTTAAGTCTTCAATCCATTTTGAGTTGATTTTTGTATATGGTGTAAGGGAGTGTTCTAGCTTCATTGTTTTACATGCTTCTGTCCAGTTTTCACAGCACCATTTGCTGAAGAGACTGTCTTTATTCCATTGTATATTCTTGCCTCCTTTGTCGAAGATGTGTTGACCAAAAGTTTGTGGGTTCATTTCTGGGCTCTCTATTCTGTTCCATTGGTCTATATGTCGGTTTTGCTACCAACACCATGCTGTCTTGATGACTGTAGCTCTATAGTATTGTCTGAAGCCTTGGAGAGTTTTTCCTCCAGCCTCTTTCTTTGTCTTCAGTAATGCTTTGGCAATTCTAGGTCTTTGATGGTTCCATATAAATTTTATTATGATTTGTTCTAGTTCTGTGAAATATGTCCTGGGTAATTGGATAGGAATTGCATTAAATCTGTAGATTGCCTTGGGCAGTGTGATCATTTTAACAATAGTGATTCTTCCAATCCAGTAGCATGGAATATCTTTCCATTTTTTAAAGTCTTCTTTAATTTCCTTGATCAATGGTTTATAGATTTCTGTGTATAATTCTTTCACCTACTTGGTTAGATTGATTCCCAGATATTTTATTACTTTGGGTGCTATTTTAAAGAGGATTGTTTCTTTACTTTCTTTTTCTGTTGATTTATCGGTAGTGTAAATAAAGGCAACTGATTTTTGAACGTTAATTTTGTAACCTGCTACTTTGCTGAATTATTCAATCAGCTCTAGTAGCTTTGGAGTGGACCTTTAAGGGTTTTCTATATATAGTAACATGTCATCAGCATATAATGACATTTTACCTCTTTTTTTCCAATTTGGATCCCTTTTATTTCTTTCTCTTGCCTGATTGCTGTGGCTAGGACTTCCAGGACTATATTGAATAGGAGTGGTGATAGTGGTCATCCTTGTCTTGTCCCAGATTTTAGTGGAAAACTTTTGAGTTTTTCACCATTGAGAACTATGCCAGCTATAGGTTTGTCATATTTAGCTTTTATTATGTTGAGATATGTTTCCTCTATACCCACTTTGGCGAGAGTTTTTATCATAAATGGGTGTTGAATTTTATCAAATGCTTTTTCTGCATCGATCGAGATGATCATGTGGTTTTTGTCCTTTCTCTTGTTGATGTGATGTATTACATTGATTGATTTGCATATGTTGAAACAGCCTTGTGTCCCTGGGATGAACCCCACTTGGTCATGATGTATAATCTTTTTTATGTGTTTTTGGATTCTATTTGCTAAAATTTTGGTGAGGATTTTGGCGTCTATGTTCATCAGTGATATGGGCCTATAATTCTCTTTTTTTGTAGTGTCTTTGCCTGGTTTTGGTATCAGGGTGTTGGTGGCTTCATAGAATGAGTTTGGGAGTATTCCCTCCTTTTCAATCGTCTGGAAGAGTTTGAGAAGGACTGGTATGAGTTCTTCTTTGTATGTTTGGTAGAATTCCCCGGTGAAACCATCCGGTCCTGGACTTTTATTTTTAGGGAAGTTTTTAATGGCTATTTCTATTTCCTTTCTTGTGATCGGATTGTTCAAGTGTTCAGTTTCTTCTTGATTCAGTTTTGGTGGACAGTATGTTTCCAGAAACTTGTTCATCTCCTCTAGGTTATCCAGTTTGTTTCCATATAGTTTTTCATAATATTCTCATATGATATTCTGTATTTCTATTTTGTTTGTTGTAATTTCTCCATTTTCCTTTCTTATTTTGCTAATTTGTGCTCTCTCTTTTTTCTTCTTTGTGAGTTTGGCCAGAGCTGTGTCGATTTTATTTACTTTTTCAAAAAACCAGCTTTTGGTTTGGTTGATTTTTTCTATGGTCTTGTTAATCTCTATTGTATTTAATTCCTCTCTGATCTTTATAATTTCCTTCCTTCTGCTGCTTTTTGGGGCTTTTTGTTCTTCTTTTTCTAATTGATTCTGGTGGTGGGTTATCTTATTTATTTGAGATTTTTCTTCTTTTTTAATTAAGGCCTGTATCGCTATAAACTTCCCTCTTAGCACTGCCTTTGCTGTGTCCCATAGGTTTTGAGTGGTTGTGCTTTCATTATCATTTGTCTCAAGGTATTTTTTAATTTCAGCTTTGATTTCCTCATTGATCCATTGTTTTTTCAATAACATATTGTTTAATCTCCATGCTTTTCTTTTTTTGTCCTTTGTTTCTCTGTTGTTGATTTCCAGTTTCATGGCATTGTGGTCAGTAAAGATGCTTGAGATAATTTCTATCTTCTTAAATTTGTTGAGGTTTCTTTTGTGTCCAAGTACATGATCGATCCTGGAAAATGTTCCATGTGCACTTGAAAAGAATGTATATTCTATTTTTGGGGGGTGTAAAGCTCTGAAAATATCCACCAAATCTAGTTTTTCTATTGTAGTATTTAATTTCTCTGTTGCCTTGTTTATTTTCTGTCTGGAAGATCTGTGTAGTGATGTTAATGCAGTGTTAAAATCTCCAACTATGATTGTATTTCCATCAATATCCCCCTTTATCTCTGTTAGTAATTCTTGTATGTACTTAGGTGCTCCTATATTGGGTGCATATATATTAACGAGTGTAATATCTTCATCTTGTATCACTCCTTTAATCATTATAAAATGTCCTTCTTTATCTTTCTTTATGGCCTTTGTTTTAAAGTCTATTTTGTCTGAAATCAGTACTGCAACACCTGCTTTTTTGGCTTTTCCATTTGCATGGAATATCCTTTTCCATCCTTTCACTCTCAATCTATATGTGTCCTTCTCCCTAAAGTGGGTCTCTTGTATGCATCATATTGAAGGTTGTTGCTTTATTATCCACTCTGCCACTCTATGTCTTTTGACTGGAGCATTTAGTCCATTAACATTTACAGTACTTAATGATAGATGTGTGTTTATTGCTATTTTGAACTTATCTTTGCAGTTGAATTGGTATATCCTCTTTGTTCCTTTCTTCTTCCTTTTGTGGTTTGGTAATTTTCCTTTGTATTATCATGGATTTTATTTAATTTTTGTGACTCCCTTGTAAATTTTTGACTTGTGGTTACCCTTTTTTCTAAATCTATTAACCTATACCCATTTTTAATAAACTGATAATAACATGATCTCAAACCCATCCTACTGTTAAGAAAATTTAAAAAAGATAGAAAAAAAATTCTATATTTCCCTGCCTCCCTCTCCCACTCTCAGTGATTTGTATGTCTTCTTTTATAATTTCGTGTTTTCTTTATTTGTAATTCATGAGTTATCACCTTTCCAGTTGTACGTTTCTCATTTCTGTAGCATCCTGCTGCTTTTCTATTTGGAATAGCCCTTTCAATATTTCTTTTAGCCTGGGTTTAGTGTTGCTAAACTCCTGCAGCTTTTTTTTGTCTGTGAAACTCTTTATTTCTCCTTCTATCCTAAAGGATAGCCTTACTGGATAAAGTATCCTAGGCTGCATCTTTTTTTCATTCAGGGCTTTGTATATATCTTGCCACTCCCTTCTGGCCTGTAGTGTTTGTGTAGAGAAATCAGCTGAGAGCCTTATGGGGGTTCCCTTGTAGTTCACTCTTTGCTTTTCTCTTGCTGCCTTTAGAATCATTTCTTTATCCTTGGCGTTGGCCATCTTGATTATATGTCTTGCTGTGGGTCTATTTGAGTTCTGCCTGTTTGGGACCCTCTGAGCTTCCTGTACTTGTATATCTGATTCCTTCTTTAAGTTTGGGAAGTTTTCAGTCATGATTTCTTCAAAAACCTTTTCAATTCCCTTTGATCCTTCTTCCCCTTCTGGGACCCCTATTATGTGAAGATTGGGATGCTTTATATTATCCCATAGGTCCCTTATGCTATTATCATTATTTTTTATTTGCTTATCTTGTAGTTCTTGTGAATGGGTGCTTTCTGTTGCCCTTTCTTCTAGATCACTAATTCGTTCCTCTGCATTAACTAGTTGGCTTTGCACAGCTGTTAGATCATTCCTCATCTCTGTCAATGAGTTTTCCCATTTTGCTTGGCTCTTCTTTATAGCTTCAATTTCATTTTTGACATATTTTATTTCTCTAAGCATTATCTCTTTTAATTCCTTCAGCAATTTGATCACTCTTTTTTTGAAATCTTGATCTAGTAGGCTATCGATGTCTATTTCATTGAGCTTTCTTTCAGGGGATTCCTCTTGTTCTTTTAATTGGGAAAGGTTTCTCTGCTTCTTCGTCTTGCTCATACCTCTCTGGCACTGTGGTTTATGGAGTATCAGTTGTCTATTTTGGATCTTAAGGATTTTATCTATCTAATGCGTATTTAGGAATAGAACTTAGGAAAAAAAAAGAAAAAAGAAAAAACAAAAAAAGAGAAAAAAATAAGAGAGAGAGAAAAAGAGTTTTAAAAGAAGGGAGAAAGAGGGTTTGAAAACAATGTATAATGAATAATAGAAGAGCGAGTTGAAGCAGAGTATTAATCATGTGGAGACGTCCTTTTAAAACCTTTAAAAAAAAAGGGGGTGGGGAGATGAATATATGTGTTTGAAGCCTGTGTCTAATCAATAACAGGACATCAAAACCCAAGAGAAATAGAAATGAATTAAGAAGTAAAAATTAAGAGAGTAATTGAAAATAGAAGAGGTAAAAACAGATTAAAAAAAACAAAAACAAAAACAAAAAAACAAAAAAACAAAACAAAACAAAAAAACAAAACAAAACAAAACAAAAATAGGGGGTTGTCGGTGTTCTCCTGGATTGTGTGTGCTTTTAATGTGATGTCCTTCTGTCTTGTCCTGTTTTGGAAGCTCAGCTTGTTTTCATAGGCCCTCCGTTGGCGCCCTCTTCTGTGCTGCTCCCAGCACCTGTCGGCAAGCAGATCGCGCCTCCTCCTAACACGGGGTCAGATGCAGCTCTCCTCTGCTGCGGGCGGGCGGGTCACTGCCCCTCCGGATGCCGCAGTCAGATGTTGCAGACTGGCCAGGCAGGAGGGCGGGTCGCGCCCCTTCCCAGCACCTTGGTCGGGGTTGTGTTCCTGCCCGACAGGCGGGGGGCCGCTCTCCCCCTGCCTGCGTCGCCGGTAGCTCCGCTGCTCTGTGCGGCTGCGCCCTCTGCGCCGGCGCTCCGCCCTGGTCGCGCTCCGCGGGTGGGCTCGGGGAAGACCGAGGGGCAGCCTCGTCCCTGCGCCGAGCCAAGACACAGCTGCTTGTTTGTCTTTGTGGAGCAAGTTCTCTGGGGGACCAGAATGGAAGGATCCTATCTGCCCCGGGCTGTAGGCCCGTCTCAGTCTGGCCCTTGAGGCTGCTAAGCCCTTTGGTGTGGACACAGGTTTCGCCTCTGCCCCCGCCTGGGTGCTCAGCGCTGGAGAATATGGCGGCTCTGCCGGGCCCCGCCCCTCTTCCCCTGAAAATTTCTGCGGGTTTTCAGAGATGGGGGTATGCACCCTTCCCCCGAGAGCACATCAACCTTGCTGTTTTATGGAGGGCCCAGGTTGTTCTGTCCTGTACACCCACAGCCCCGGCGCCCAGCCCCTTGCAGTCCCCCGGAGTTTCCTCCGTGCAGCCGCCCCCGTCCTCCGCCCAGATTATGCAGCCTGGCCCTGCCCACCGCTGCTGGCCCGTGTCTCAGGCTGGGTGTCGGGGGGACGCTCTGTGCCCGTTTAACTTAGTTCTGTCAGACAAGGGCTGCTCTGTACAGATCCGAGCCTTGGAGGCTCCCCCTCCGTCCCGCTGGCCTCTCAGTTGGAGAGGGGAGACCCAGCGAGCAAGCGCCAGGCCTCCTTTGCCGCTCCCTCCCCACGGGACCCGTCCCGTGCTGCTTTGCCTTTTGTTCTTTCTTTTTTCCTTTTCTCCTACCAGATTTTTGGCGTCTTTATCTTTTGAAGAGCGCGATGATCATTTGGAGTTCCGCAGGTGCTCTGGTTGGCTGAGTGGGTCTGTACATGTGGGTCTTGGTGTATTGTGGGAGAGGGTGACTTACAAGCGTCCTTCTACTCCGCCATCTTGCCCGGAAGTCTCAATTTTGCCTTCTAAGTTTCCTTGTCAGCATTTAGTTAGCCTCTGCTGGCCCCACTGCCTCAGGCAGTTGTAATGTTAAATACTCACTGCTGATTGTTTCCCACACACACTCTGGGGACTGGCTGTTTGCACAGCATGAGTTTGAGATAGGTCAAATTGTGACAGCTCTCTGGGGGCGGATTTTTTGGGTAACTTCAAATCACTTCTGCCCCTACCTTGATTGTGAAACTGTTGCTTTTAAAGGCCACCATATAGGTGAGGATACGGGGATGGGGGTAGATCAAGATACAATGCCACAAAATTCACTATCATTATGGAAATTTAGCTGTTTTTTTTCTCAAATAAACACCCCCCGGATTGCTGGAAGCCTTGGTTTAATTTCCAGAGACTGCAGAGGTTAATTTTGACAAATTTTGCCATTGTCATTGCTTCATAGAGCCCTAAGTTTTCCATGATTTTTACTCAGATACTCTAGAAGTGTATCCCATTTGCATTTGTTTTTAACTGAGTTACTTGTAAGACTAACTAATTCTACAGCTCCAGCCCCATTCACATAAGAGTCCATCTGCATGGCTTCTCCTACAGGAAGCAGTGTGCAACCTGTTGTCAGTTTGTTGTTTTTCTTATTAAAATGCAGGGGTTTTTAAAAATATGCTCATGAATAGCCCTTTGTCATTTTTACACGTAACAAAACTTCCACTAGACTGTGGCTATTTTTTTCCCTCTCTTTTCTTTGCTTTAATGAAGTTCTCACTTTTAAGGATTTTCAGTACAGCAATATGTGGATGCTGATCACATGGTTGAGGCATTTAACTACTGTCTAAACCTCAGTCTTTGCTCTGATTCACTGTCTAGAGCATCTGAACACATCTACTGAACCCCATATACCAATGGATGCTGACAGCCCTAATTAAAAATATGCTTTTTAAGTAAAGCAAAAAATAATAGCTTTGACACTGGAAAAGACAAATCTCAAATTTCCTAGCTGATCTTGCTTTCTGTGATCATTAGCTACATCATGTTTATAGAGCCGACAGGCATATTGAGCTACTGATTTTATTTCATCGGATTTTAGAATGCAGAACACATTTCAGGCCCACTTATAGCACCATATGTGTATCTTTAAGGATATATACATATGATGATGTCTTTATTATAAGTACCTTATTTTATTTTAAGTTCCAAATGCTGTGAACCTCATTAAGGAAACCTTGGAACTGCAGAACTGAAATTTTTTATACCACCATCATCCCGTAGCATCTCTTTTGCACTTAGATGTTCTGTGGCAGAGTATTTTTCTGCTCCCAAGAAATGATCAATGTTGAAGGGGAAGAAAAAAACCCTCCTCTAATAAATATATTCCAAATCACACACTTATCTGAACAATGGCCACCATTATAGTCCACACCAATCCATCTACTCACACTGACTCAGAGTCCTCAACAGAGACAATCCACCACTGAAGTCAGGGTTCTCAGCACACGTCCTATCCCCTCTCCATTCCTTGTTGATTCTGACCTACTTTTGTCCAACACGTCCTGCCAGGCTCTTCGCTTCCTGACTGCAGTTTTTAATTTTTACCTTTGGGTTCCAGGCTGCGCCTAGTGATTTCCAGAGAAACACCAGACACCTGGCTCATCAGGAGGGGTGGGAAGGATTTCAGGAAGCTGTTACCCTAACTCACTTGCAGATCAGTGAGTGGCTGTTGTGAGCATTCCTTCTAGATCTCTGACATGCCGGCTGCATCCACCCCAGCAAAATAACGTAGCTCCTCCAACTACCTCTGCCTCCATTCATCTGGGTTTCTGCTTTCAGTGACACTCAGATGCTGCTGATGGTCATTATATATATATATATATTTTTTTTTAATTGAAGTATAGTCAGTTACAATGTGTCAATTTCTAATGTACAGTACAATGTTCCAGTCATTCATATACACATATATATGTATGAATTCCTTTTCGTATTCTTTTTCATTAAAGGTTATTACAAGATATTAAATATAGTTCCCTGTGCTATACAGAAGAAATTTAGTTTTTTTAGCTATTTTTGTATATAGTAGTTTATATTTGCAAATCTCAATCTCTGATGGGCATTTTTAAAGCCACATCTGGAACCCTTGCTGCAGAAGAGTCTGAGGAATATATTTTCAACCTCATAGCCTTTTGGTTAGAAAGTTGGAATAAAGGCTGAGCTGGCTCACCTAACTTGTCTGCCTTTGTGAGTAAAGAGGTCTGGAGTTTCAAGGCCCAATGAAATGTCCCAGCCCTTCAGTAGCAAACTCTGAAAGCAACCAAAGTGCTCCCATCTACAAGAGCATGACTTGTCCTTAGACACTGCTGGACATAACCACCAATGCTGTCTAAGGCATCGTCTTCATCTGGTGCACACTTTCTTTAGATGTGTAATATCCTGATTAACAAGACAAGCTGGTTTGGATTCCCAAGGTCACAGGCAGCCTTCTGCCTGACTTTGGTGTATATGTGTTCATTGAAGAGTCCTCTCTCAGATCAGCTAGAGCTGCCTAGTGTGTGGTTTGCCAGAGAATGTGGGTGCAGTGCTCCCCACCAGAGTCCTACCAGTTGTTTTATTGCAGGAAGAGAGAGAGCAAAAGAGACAGAACAGGAAGTTCTTGTCCAGCCTCAAGCACAGTCACCCCCGCCCAGGGCTCTTGCTCTGGGACACAAAGAAGTCCAGGTCAGCAGCGATGTGGCCCCGGTGTACTCCAAAACATGGTTTGGTTGTACTGGGATATCTGTGTCTTTCATGGACCCTGCAAAGTTCTCGGCTTTGTGAAATGGGGAACTAAGGAACTCCTACCCATGCCTGTAGCTCCCAGGGTTTGTACCCTTATGGGTTTTGAGGATTTACTGGCAACTCATTCTCTTTCACCAGGTCATTTCTCGGTTACACGGCAGTCCTGTGACTCCCTTATCAGAACTACTCCTTAAGTTCAGGATTTAGTGAAAGGTGCCATTTTACCCTGTAAGTTCATGTTCAGGAAGGGGGAGGAAGACAGCACAGATCAGAATTGCTGTTCTGCTTTTTCTTGTTGTTGTTTTCATAAGCCATCTCCTGTTGTCGAATAGACACTGAGCAAATGAATGACTGTTACACTCCCATTTGATCGATGAGGAAAATGCCACTCAGGGAGAGGAGGCAAATTTCCTCAGGTTCCAAAGACAAAAAGGGATGAGCACAGAATAAGATCTCTGCAAATTTCTTGGCTGTCATTAGCCTTTAGGTCAGTGACAGAGTGCCGTGTGTAGTAGTAAAGTTGTAGCGTGCTTTTAGAAGGGTGCAGATGTTCTTGTTTTTGTTGATACAATCACATTGTTTTGTCTGGGACTCTGAAAAAGAGAAATGGGTTAGAAAATGTTGGCTTCTCATCCTTGGTCCTTCCTCACCCTCACAGATATGGACCCTTCCATCTGTAGCAGGAATAAGACAGCCCCAGCCTTCCCGTCTCATGAGATCAGTACTCATTCATTTCATTCCTGCCCACCTGTAGGTGATAAAGCACAGCATGATTTTCATGTCCTGCTTCATTGATTCTTGTGAAATTAGGTGTTTGAAGATAGAAACTCATGAAAGGAAGATGATTTTTAATATAAAGTGCAGCAGTTTTCTTAGCAGAGAAGGAAATTGAGGATTTTCTTCATTGAAAATCAAGAGAGATTTCAAGAGCATCTGTATTTCTCATGCGTAGATTAAAATGACAAAATTTAGAGGGATTACAGAAACACAAGGAAGATACCAGAAGTGTCTTTAAAGAGCTTTTCTAAGCCTGGGCATGTAAAGAGACTGTTATTTGACAGAGACCCTCTCCTCACCCATAGTCCCTCTCCTTAGGTTGGAAAGGGCCAGCGTTTCCCCTGTGTGCAGTCCTGGTGCTTCAAGTGAGTTGTGGCATAGGGCGGTGCCCATGGTGCTGCCTTCAGTTTGTCCATTCTAAGTAACCCCTGGCAGTCAAAGGGCGTGTGTTTTGCAACGGCATGAACCAGCCGCCATGCTCTCCGAGGTGTTTGCTCATCTCAGCTCATCCCGGCTCAGGTGATGGCAGAGCAGATAGTGGTGGCCAGAGGTCAGCCATGAATAGCAGGGAGCAACTGGAGTCAGCTGGGACCCAAGTGGCTAGGAGTTGCAGGTGGAATTCCCAGGACTTCCCACAGCTCATTCATTCAGCTAATAGTTCTCCAGCACCTGTGATGTGCTGGTGCTTCCGTTGTGAACAGAACCAAATCCCTGTCCTCATGAAGGTGACGTTCTAGTGGACATGAGAAATGATACACGCAGAAGCAGACCCAGGTCAGGACACATGAGTGCTGTCTACTTTGAAGTGCACAAGGTGAGATCCTTTGGGAAGGAATGTATGATACAGGAAAATGTGGGGGAGAGGATGGCCGTAGCCCAGGTCTTATTTGGGTCCCTGGGATGCACCTCGTGAAGTGTGGGTCCTTGGTTTGCACAGGAACAAATTCAAGAGAGAGCCACATTTCAGTAAATGTAGATTTATTCGGAAAGATATATACTCCGTAGACAGAGTGGGCTGTTTCAGAAGGCAAGAGAAAGGCCATGAGGCGTGGGGGTTGGGTGCTCCAGTTTAAAGTAAAAGTAGATACACACTCCACAGACAGAGTGTGGGCTGTCTCCCTCAGCAGAGAGAGCAGCCACGAGTTGTGCGGTTGTTAGTTTTTATGCGCTCAGTATCTTCATATGCTAATAAGTGGGAGGAATATTCCAACCGCTTTGGGGAAGGTGTTGGGATTCCCAGAAATTGGGCCACCACTCACCCTTTGACCTTTTATGGTCAGCCTTGAACCTGTCCTGGCACCTGTGGGAGTGCCATTAAGCATCCTGCTGTATTTCGGTGAGTGTGTATTGAAGCTCAAGATCTACTGGGAGTTGACTTTCCCACCGTCTTGTTGCTAATGGCTGTGCCATTGTTTTAATGGCTGTGCCCGGCCACCTTCCCTCCTGTCTCATGAAGGAGCTCTGGACTGATTGCACAGTTGCAGAGCAGGGGACAGAGTGGAAAGAACTTCATAAGTGGATGGTGGAAGGCAGTGTTGGCAGAAGAATTCTCAAGTCAATTACAAAGTAAGGGTTTTCTGTTTGCCGGGGGTACCTGGTGTCACATTAGGGAACTGTGAGCCTTGGGTACTTCAGTGAGTGGGTGGCTCACTGTGTATACTGTGTTGCTTCTTAGGCGGCCCGAGGACAGTTGGCTTATAGGTGACCCATTCATTCAAGCAGGGGTCTCTTTGGGGATTTTCTGCATGTGAGGCTAACATGGGTCACATGGGGGGCAGGACCGGCCAGTCAAAGCTTGGTCCACAGTCACCTAGTGCCCTCAAGGCTTTCATCCCATGGATGCGTCACCTCCCCCTGGATGGGGATAAGGGCACAAGTGGTAGGGCAGCTTCTCAGTGGTGGAGGCATTGCTCTCCAGACCCAACACTCAAGAGCATGGACCCCTGGTGTTGGCCACAGTCTTGGCTAGATCAGGCTGTTGGGTAGCTCATGAGATGTGGGTGCCATGCTTCCATTCTCACCAAGAGCTCTACTTTTGAAGGTTCTGGTCAGACAGCCACAAATACTCCCTAGCCCATAAACAAAGAACAGTCTCTTTCACTTGGGAAAGGGCACACAGAAGGAGAACGGATCATCCCGAGAGCAGCAGAGGCCAAATCAGTCCTGCCATCAGGGGTCTGATGGACGAGCCAGCTCAGTTCCTCTTACTAGTTGTTTACTTGGAGTATCTGGGGTATTTCGGTGACCTGCAAGTGTCAGGAAATAGTACACGAGGGCTTTGTATATTTTCTGGTCCGGTGTTAACTCACCCCATTGTAGCTGTCATGCAAGGAAACAAAACTTGGTGGACAACAGGCCAGGGCCTCTGCTCTCTGGTGGAGCCAGGAGATTACGGTGTTAAGTATGACTGCGAGGGCATCATATCTATGTTGAGAGGCCAGATGGCCTTACATAACTCTCATGCTGGATGTCTAAGCTGCAGAGGGAAACTGGATTCCATCCAGCTCTCCAGCCAAGGAGGAGATCAGACTTGACCTCCCCCGCCAACTGTGAGCTCTTTGCCTCCATTCACAGCAGCATCTATAGGAAAAAGCTGGGCTGCCACCTGCATTTCCGTGTAAACATCCGAGCAGCCACAGCAATGGCCTCGTGAGGGTTACTGTGCCCAAGGAAGCGGTGTGTGGGACGGAGGGAGTAGTGCCGGGATCAGACACCGGGCGGGCAGGCAGGTAGTGACGACATCTGTGCAGCACAGGCGCCATGGAACTGAGCCAAAGGGAGGCGGGTTTTTGAGCAGGGAGCCTGGGCAGTGCCGTGTTGTTCGTAAGAAGATCCTGGGCTCTGGATCCACGAAGACGTTGGCTTGATTCCTGACCCCAACCCTCACCTTGGGCAAATGTTTGAAGCCTTCTGTGCCTCTGTTTCTTGGTGTCCCAATTGGGGACAATGGGAGCAATTACCTCTGAGACTCAGGAGGGACTTTATAGATGTCGTTTCATTACGCTCACAGCAGCCCACGAGCACGGTTCTAGGTCCCCCAGTTTACACGTGGCAGACGGGTAACCTTTTAATCAGTAATCACGCAGCTAAGAATGGTCATAATCAGCATTTGAATTTGATCCCTGTGTCCAGATTATTTCTATTCTCACCCAGTATTACTGGAAAACAAGTAAACTCAGAACAAACACTGCTGGGAAGTGGGTGCTTGAAACATGTTTGTCATTGGGCAGTGCTGAGTTCACGTTCCTCACAGCCCGTCTGAGGCTCCCTACGTCTCCGACTGCCCCTAGTGGGGTCTGCAGGGCTCTGGGCAGCTTCTCCTTGATCTCTACCCCAAGGCTCTCTGCTCTCTAGAGGTTGATACTCAAACCTGACTGCTCAGTAGAGCTAATGTCTAAAAACAAAAAAAAGGTTGGGAGGGTACGGCTCAGTGGTAGAGCATGTTCTTAGCATGCAAGAGGTCCTGGGTTCAATTCCCAGTATCTCCATTAAAATAAATAAAGCTAACTACCCCCCCAAAAAAGGAAAGAAGTATTTAAAAAACAATAAACAGTACAAAGGCCCCACTCCAGGCTGGGGCGCACTATGTTTTAAAGGCTCCCAGATGCTTCCCATGTGCAGGAGGGTGAAAGCTACCCCTCTACACCTCTTCTCGTGAGCTTGTCAACTCACACCCATTAGCCTCTTGAAACAGGAAAAGTACTTGTCTCAGCGTAGAACTTTCTCCTGATTTCTAGACTTTTATTTGCTACTGGACATCTCTCCTGGAGCCTACAGACACCCAGCCAGAACTGAATCAGTTGTCTCCTCTCACGACTTGCTCCTCTTCCTGCCCTTCTTATTTCAGGGGATGGCACTATAATTTAGGACACTGCCAAAGCCAGAAAGCTGGCCGTCATCTTTGACCTCTTCCTGCCCTTCCATCACACCTGTGGCCAATCCGTCCACCTGCTGAAATGTTTTCTTCTCTCTCCTCCTGGCGGGGCCTCAGCAGGCCTTCACATGAATCTTCCAGTAGGTCTCCCTGCCTCTATCTTGTCTCTTTCTAGATCACTTTGCATGTCCCCTCTACCTCGGAGGCACACAGAGTCCTTTGTGATGTGTAGCTGTGATCTCTCCACCTGGTTGCTTCACCTGCCTCCCACACCCTGTACTCACTTCTAGACTATTTGCAGTTCCTGGAAGAGACCTGGCTCTCTTTGGCCTCCCTCCTTTGCATGTGCAGCTCCCCAGGTAGAAATGTCCATAACATTATACCTTCACCTGATCACTTCTAGGGCATCTCAGAACTCACCACAGTGGCTCCCTCCTCTGGGACAGCCCTGACTGCAGTTCTGGCTCTCTGCCCCGAGCACCCTCTGCTGACTGTTATCCAAGCCCCCTTAACACGCCTCCTCAGCCATCATTTCACGATGAGTCCTGTGCACCTAGGAGCTCCCGGAAGCAGGGACTGTGTCTTTTGTCTCTTTATTCTCAGAGCATGGTAGAGACTCAGGTATAACGGTGGAGGGAATAGTGGTTATTCTGGAATTTCTCTAGAGTTGGGGCCTAGGGTTAACAGTCTGGTTGGAAGAAGGGCTTAGGGTATTTACCCTGAAGCCACATTTTCAATTAACATTTCATGTTGTTTTTGTCTACTATTTCAAGTTACAAGTCTTAAAACAGAATGACGATTTCTAAAAATTACTTTACTGAAGATTGAGGAAAATGGCAGTTTTCCATATTTAAGAATATTATCTTAATTTTGTGTGACTGGGGTGGTGGAAAATAGAAATGCAGGGGCTACTAAAGCATTCTCATCCCCTTCCCCACCCTCAGGTCCTTCGGACAGAAGAGACAGAGGGATGTGAGGAGAAGGCTTGGAGGGTGGACCGTGCACTGCTTTTAAATTATGACAGTTACTTCTGCTTTTATTAACTTTCTTTTTTAATGGAGGTACTGGGGCTTGAACCCAGGACCTTGTACATGCTAAGCACGTGCTCTACCACTGAGCTATACCCACTCTTCCCCCTGATATTTGTGTTTTTAGTAGGCATAATATGCTGGTAGCAGGTACTTTAGCATCAGACACAGTAACCTGCCTCTGACCATCACGTTAATACCTTTCCCCTGAGCTAGAGAACTACATAGTCTGTTTTCACAAGTTCAATAAGTTATCTAAATTTTCTTTTTTCTTAAAAAAAGGCATTAACTCATGTTTCTCTTCAGTATCGCCTATAAATAAAATGTGGTTTTGTTAATCATTTACCAAAGTGTTAAGTGTAATAAATATTAAGTACAGATTTCTGAAGCATCAGTTATCACTGGCGATCCACATTCTGCTGTTCTCTCTCTCTGTTCGTCACCTTACTTCTGGAGTTCTGGAAGCGGCGCCAGGCAGAACTTGGGTAAGAATGGGACATGGTTGAGCAGGAAGAACAAGCCCTTCCAGAATAGGAGGCACGGTGACCACACGTGGAGATAGATGAGATTACCCAGGAAATGCGGGCGCTGTTTAGATGCACTTTAGTCTGTTGACTTCTGGACTTGTCAGCCTTGGCTTCATGTTGGAATCACCAGGGGACCTCAAAAAATGTTGGTGCCTGGATTCCATCACTGCAAACTCTGATGGCACTTAGTGGCCTGGGGTGCATTCTGGCATAGGGAAGTTTTTAAAGCTCCTCTGGTTATTCTAATGTGCAGCCAAGGTGAAGGAGCACTGCTTGGAATGGTGGACACAGAAGAGAAGTGTGGTCCTTCATTCATAATAACAGTAAAAATGGGGAAATGAAAAAGACTGGTATAAACGTATAAGAAAAGAGGCATTGATTTTTATCCTTTCAAAACACCAATAAAAAAATGCAAAATAAAAATTAGCTGCTATGGCATGAATGTAGAAGGAAAGACACATTGGTTTTTATAGTTGACTCCCATTTTTTCACATGTGCATTCATTATTGCGGCCTCCTTTTCATCATAGACTAGGTGCCCCTTTGCCTTGAACTAAGTCCCAGTCACTGCTCCCCCTCCCGTTTGGGATGTGCACAAAGCAGCGTGGCTCTCATCCTAAAGTCAGAGAAGGGTAGGAGAAGCAGGGAAACCTTTGTTGATGTGCCATCAGTGTTTGAGCAGTGTTTGAGCTAGGCATTTTCTATAATTGGAAATGTAAATTTATTGCTGCCACTCCTGCTGCAAAATTAAAAAAATAAAACTATACATCTTTGTATTAACATTCCAGAGCTATGAAAAGATGGTTTTTTGAGTCATCTGTATTATTGCTTCTTTCCATCAGCTGAGATAATTTAGAGCTGATGGTACTTGCAGTCAGCAGCAGCAGGACAGTAGGTTGTGAGCATGAATAACACTTGGAAAGAAAATGCTTTTACTAGGAGCATCTGAAAATGTCTCCAACTATAGATTTTATAAATTGAATCACAGATCTACAGAATGTTGGCACTGAAAAGGTCTGGAGGGAGCAGGTCAAACTCCTCTGTTTATAAATGGAAAAAAATGAAGTTCAGCTACCAATAGAAAATGACATTTGTCTTTTACAATGTAATAAGCTTCTAATAATCCCCATTATGAATAGTTCTCATTGTTTACAACTGAAGTTGGGCGTAAAAGCATATGTTGGTAAAAGACTGTACATTCAGAAATGAAAGCTGAAACTTAGACAAAATTAGATGTTCATAATGTTTTTGAGTCCAGAAAAACAAAAACTTATATTGGCAGCATACAAAAAATACTGAAGAAAAGTATTTTGGTCATTTAAACTGCCAATTTTAAATTTAAAATTGCCAACTAATAAGTTTAAATTTTCATTGGAACATGCATGTTGAAAAATTGAAGATGAAGACTCATTTCATTTTATCGTTCTTCCTTATTTAAAAAATTGTTTAATCTTTTTTTAGTTATTTAATTGAAACATTTTACTTTAATTGCGAATGCATGCTCCATTGTTTAGAGCGGCCAGCGTTGTGGTAGTGAGACCTTGGGAATGAAGTTGCCTAAATACATATTTGAACAGAGTAGCTTGCTTCCTGGTAATCTTGGACAACTTAAATTCTCTGTGCCATAGTTTCCGATAAAATAAAATAAGAGAGTTGCTTCCTCATGACTGTGGTAAGGACAGGTCGAATTAATGTTCAGAATCTACTTGAAAGACTTCCAGGCACAGAGGAAGGGCCATGTACTTAGTTACAGCTATTATTATTCTATATCTGGTTTTATAATCCAGGTAAATCTTGAGTCTTACTGATTTCATCTCTAAAAAAAAATCTAATTATAACCTCTAAAAGGAAAACTCTAAAACTTCATAGTTGAAGCTAATTAACGCATAAAATTCAAACAAGAAACACACAGCGGAGACCAGTTAACTGCAGACACCTGTGAAAGTTCCTGTCCTGCACGGACTCTAAGCTGTCACTACAGTCACTTCTGAAATCAAAGGCAAGCTAAGGAATAGAGCTTTAAAGCTTGGCCTTGTCAGGTATCCAGACGCCTAAGCTCAGACCG
This sequence comes from Vicugna pacos, assembly GCF_048564905.1. Taxonomy (NCBI): domain Eukaryota; kingdom Metazoa; phylum Chordata; class Mammalia; order Artiodactyla; family Camelidae; genus Vicugna; species Vicugna pacos. The sequence continues at coordinate 48,135,946 of NC_133023.1, read as the reverse complement.
TGGCAGGGAAACAGTTTATTGTTCACATGTGCATTTCCAACAAATACTATTAAAATGAACACTGTATGTATTTTGTTGTGTGTTTTACATCGATAACAGAAAAGAAAAGAAAAAAAAAAAGGAAAAAAACCCCATGCAGTTACAAATAAGGAGGCTGTGTCTGAAAATTATTATTTTTTTAAATTATGTTTAGGATTTAGTGACCAGTTAAGAGAAAAATCATTTCATTGGTGTAATCCCTTGATTGACTAAACTTGTTTTTTTAATTAGGAAGAAGAGCGTGTTTCCTTTACCACCTGGGGAAAGTGGGTACCTATAACCCTTTGTGCAAGTGCTCTTTTTCTGGGTAAGAACCTGCCACAGACTTTTTGAAATCTAATGTGAAATGCTGAGAAAACTGAAAATCAAGCTGGGAACTATGTAGTCTCGTAGAGAAAACTTTTACCAGAGAACATCTGAGCCTACACAGGGCGCCACTCTGGAGGTTCCACAGTCTCTTCTGCTCACAGTGCTTCCCCCAATTCTTTTCATCTCATTTGTTAAAATCAGATCAGTGGTTTAGGATTCTCCAGGGTCTGATTAAGAGACCAGATGGAGGTATTAAAAATTCTAAAATTTTCCAATAATAACAACCAAGGTAAAATGTCTAAGAATAGCCTAACAAAAGGATAGTAGGAACTAACAACAAAAATAATAAGAACTACTGAAAGATATAAAAGATGCTTTAATCACATGATTTTAGATTAAAAGATCATATCTCCAAAATATCAGAAGTTATAAAATTGATTTGGGATTTATTGTGAATAAAATCATATTAGTAATATAATAATTAATAAGATAATGAGAGTTTTACTAGTTCAAGAATAGCCAGATTAGAAAATAGGACAGGAAGTCCAGATATGGGCCCTGATATCAATAATAATTTAATATAAGAGATGGAAGGCATGACAAATCAGGGAGATAAATAAAAGATATTCAGTAAATGGAACACTTGTTAGCTACTTGGGGGGAAAAGAAAAGATTGAAATCATACAGTGAACCATATATTGTGATAAAGTCCAGAAACATTTAAAAAAGTTACACAATTAGAAAAAAACTAGAAATAAATATGGATGAATATACAACCTCTAGATGAACAGTAAGTTTCAGAGGAAAATATATAAAGATTTCCATGCATCGGAAGCATCCTAATTTTAAACGAAACACCAGAGGATGTTATTTGTTTCCAAATCTGACAAGGGGCTAATTCCTTCAATACATAGAGAGTTCAGATCACTTCAAAGGTAACATCAAAAAATCTCAGGAGCGTAGAAGGCAGAGAAGATGAACACACATTCACAAAGGAAAAAATAGATGTCACACTCCAATGGTAATTCAGTCAGTGCACATCAAAATGAAGTAGTTTTCCACCTCTTGAGTGACACAGTTCTGTTTATGAGGATGAAGTGCCAGTGATCACCAATCCCATGCCTAGGTTACTGGATATTTTTTGTGAAGTATGGTTGATTTACAATGCTGTGTTAATTTCTGGTGTACTCCTCAAGTCTTCTTAGATAGCAGTCTGGCAGTTCATATCAAGAGTCAAAAATATTCATAGGCTTTAATCCACTCATTCAGCTTTGAAAAACTTTTAATCAGGAAGTATTTCAAAAAGTCAGGGAAATGTCAGTATGGATGCAAGTCACAGACATAGTTTTCTATGTAGATATATATAAAATCTCAGCCAAAATATTCTTCCACCCTTCACATAGTAGAATATTATGCAGCCATGAAAAAGTGTGTCCATGAGAATATTTTATGACATGTCAAAGTGTTGTGCTTATGATAGGCTTGAGAATAAAATTAATATATAAAATGATTTGTAATATACAAACAATGCACAGTTCTGAAGGAATTATGTCTATAGGTAGAAGCATTTTTCTTATTTTAGTGTTTATTCATTTTCAGAGTTGGAGTCGTTTGATAGTAGGTGACAAAATCAATCTCCAATGTGTTTAAACAACAACCAAAGAATGGGGATGCATGGGATTTATTGGTTCCTGTAAATGAAAACCTCAGGTCTGAGGTCTGGCTTCAGTCAAGGAGAGATACTGTAGCCCAGATGATGTCAAGGGCTGGTTTTGTCGTGTCTTCATTCTGTGTCCAAAGATGTCTCAGCATGCTGCTTCTAGGCACTCAGCATCCCAGATCACACATCCATCCAAACCAAGAGAGGTCTCTTTTGCCAGCTTCCTCTCTTGATAGAGGAAGCTTATCATTCACATGGGCACCAGCACGTATCTCCTCACATAATAGTGGCTCTTCCTGGGTTATTTGCCAATTCACAAATCATGTGCGAGGCCAATAGAATGAGGGGTATTATTTGTCTTAAACCAATTGAGATCTACCTCTGGTGCTTCAGAAAGAGTGGGTCAATCGAGCTTAAATCACAGGGCTAAAAACAGAAGGCAGGTTATTTATCCTAAAGCAAATTCTGGGTCCTCTCCTAAGACTGGGGACAGATACAGGACAGCAGTTCTGTCCACTACTGAGTACTTTCAAATTTTCTTTAATGAGCAAATATTAAAGTTATGATCAGAAAAGATGATAAGTAAGAAGAAACTTGAGGAAGGAGAATGGAAAGCTTTCCTGTTTTGTAAGAAATACTGAACCCATTAAGTGCTTGGAAGAAAAATGGAAATGTGTCAAGTTTGTAAAAGTTCTGAAATGAATTAGAATTGATTTCACAGACCATGTAGGAGACAGTGCTATACAGTTAGTGTGTCTTTGGGCTCTTTGAGTATTTCAGTTCTTTCACTTAATAGATGCTTCATTTGGGGCAAATTGCATCATCTCCACATGGCTCTATTTCCTCATTTGTAAAAGAGATATAATATTACATTCCCCACAGAGTGATTGTGAGGATTTAGAAAAATAGATGTGTGCTGAAGCAATAGTAAGCATTTAAGGAATCTTAACTATTATGATTACTTAATACATAATTAAAAAATTATTATGCAGACTTTTTAAAAATGCATACTATTTAAATGGCCTATATGTGCTGTACAAGAGAGGAAGGCTTAATATACCTTCTATAATACATTTTTCTCAGCCTTAACTAATTTTCACATTTAATCACACACACACCAAAAAGTTATTCCTTCCACAAGCATGAAGCCTTAACTGTGAAGAAAAGGATGATGAAAGAGAGTAGAGGAGGAAATAAAATGCTTTCTCTACAAACTTATGGCTTAAAAACTAAGAAAAACACCTTTTTAAGACTTTGGTCACCATATTCATAGCTAATACTTAGGTAGAGTTTTTCACATGCCTGTGGTTAATGTTCTAATTGTTTTCACAATTAGTAAATCATTGACTCATCACAATAGTCCTATAAATTGCTATTATTATCCCCCCATTATATGGGTGAGGAGATTGAAGCCCCTAGAGGTTAAGAAATTTGCACAAGGCCCCACGGCTAGCATCAGAGATGGGATCCAGATCAGGAGTTTGGCTCCAGGAGAGGCTTGTAAACACTCCCTCTGCTCTCCCCTGCAGGTGCAAGCCAGCTTCCTGCTATTACTGTAAGTAACATGATGTGGTTCACTTAGTCTTGAAATTCACATTCTTTGTAGCTTTCTCTGGGGCAGCCATCAGGAGCAGCCAGGGACACTGAGTACATGCTTCTGGACTATGACCAAGAAGGTAGATGGAAGGAAAACAGTTTAAAAATGGGATCTTTAATGTGCATTCTTCAGTGGCCAGAAAATAACCTGCCTAGTGAGGAACTGAAACCCTATCAGCCACGTGAAAATTATGCTTCCGACACCCCCGTTGCCCTTGGGTCCACACAGTCAGAACTACAACGGATCAGGGACATAAATCTTGTGCAAATGCAGGGAGTAGGAGTACCTGCCATTTTAAGATCTCAAGGAGTATGAGAAGCATGTGAAGCTTTCATCAGCAGAGACCTGCTGTCACTTCCACTATTTCCCTCAGGGCATGTCCGCAGCTTCACTGGTCCTATTCAGAATGAAGACGACAGCTAGCACCTGCTGACCCCTGAATCAGTGATAGGTTCTCCCTTGGAAGGAAGCATATCCCCTTCATTGGTTACAACTAGTTCATAACCTAAGTACTTCTATAGATGTAGAAGGGATACTTTCATTGGTTCTGCAATCACAGACTTGTCTCCAAAAGAACATGCCACCAGTTACTCCATTTTCACCCATTTAAAGATATACTTAACAGGCTTCCTTCTTTAGTGCAGTTTTAGGTTTACAGAAATAGTCACAGAAATTGGAGTTCCCATATATTCCCTATGCCCTGCACACAGCTGCTCCTGCTGTCAGCATGTTACATTAGTGGATGCACTCATTCTTTTTGACATCCTTCATTCCTCCTCCCCTAAAGTTTAACATGCCTGATATTCACGTCTCTTGTGGCATTTACGCGCGATTTACATCACTTCTCACGTTTATGTGAGGTTTACAGCACATGCATGTTGTCTGTTTAAGCGTGGGGTGGGGCAAGTTTTCTGTGTAAAAATACGATCATTAGTGAGTCTCATGCTGCTGGGTTTTTGGGTTGTCAGGTCCTGTTGACCATTGCTTGAGTTATTGGGATCATTGTCTATGGACTTTCAGTGTTCATTGTATTTTCTGCAAAACTTCCCAAGAACCTGAATGGAAGAGACCCAATCCAGAAGTACCTGACTGTGCAGGTGGGCCACGCCCATCACTGCTTCCCTCATCAGTTTTATCATCATCGTGACCCTGAACGCCATACATGAGAAACCGGCAATCATGATGACGGACTCTGGTAAGCTCCTCCTGCAGCTGAGGTCATTTCTACACCAGTTTTAGAACCAGGTCAAAACAGAGACTGTGTCTCTTAGGCACTTCAATTCCAGTACATTACAGTCTTTAGAAAACTTCAAGTGTAAACGTATTTTCTCTAGCCTATGTGAGAAGTGAATTAGCTCCAGCTTTGCATTAGTGAAAGGGACAAAGGAAGCATTAGAATGTCCAAGCTCTGTGTAAACAGGTCAGTGCTTAATAATAATTTCAATTACATTAGATCATGTACCCTATTGTTGAAAGTAAATAGTCTCTGTATTGCAAATAAGTGGAAGATGGTCGTGGTTCCAGTGGCACACTTGCTTGTGTGTTACAGAGAGGACAAGTAATCACAGTGTTATATGTCTTCCCCCCATGCTTTTCTTGTTAGTGTAGCTCCATTCTCATCAGCTGTGGCTTCTTTAATAAATGTTTCTTCTCTCTGGCTTGTATCCCAGCCAGCGGCTTAGCGGCCCAAGTTAAGTGCTTCCCACACGCTGCATGTGGCTGGGTGGTTCTCCCAGTGGTCTGCTCAGTGGTCATCTTCTGAAAACACTAAGACCAATTCAAATTCAGAACTAGGAGGATGACCCGTTTTATGTTCCCCAAATGCTTCTAGCAAGTTGCCCCGTGCTTTGTTTGTTTTCTTCAATAGTCCTACCTTACTGCCGTTCAGGGAGACAAGAGAATATCAATTAGCAGGATGTATAGAAGTAGCTTTCTGTCAACTTACACCTGACAGAGGACAGTTCTTGCCCATTGGATACAGTTGTGCTTATAAATTTTAAGGAACGGGTGACTTTTTTTTTTTTGCCTTGTGGGATATTACGTTCATAATGGGATAAACTCTTACCACAGTGTGTACACTTGGAATTAGCATAGTAGCTATGTTAAGGAATTCAAAACAGCTTAAATGAAAACACTGAATTGTGTGTGTGTATATATATATATACACATATTTGGCATGTTAACTCATGTGTCCGTGGCTTTGATTAGGATCTAAAAGCCATTCACAGTTTTACAGACTATACTTTTCTTTATTCTAACTGCAGAGTTCCCAAGGACCAGACTGACTATGAGAACAACCTAGCCATGAAGGTGTTCTTGTTCCAGTTTGTCAACTACTTCTCCTCGTGTTTCTACATCACATTCTTTAAGGGCAGATTTGTGACTTATCCAGGAGATCTGGTGTATTGGCTGTGAAAATACAGAAATGAAGACATGTGAATACAGCTTTGTGTTCTGACAGTCGAAGCTGTTTCAGATTTTCTCTTAGTTTCCCAATGAAGAGTGTCTTTACTCTCTGTTCCTTAGATTTTTTTAGGCATAAAATAATGACTTTATTTCATGTTAGAGCTATCTAAAATTTAAATGAGATTTTCTTTCTAATATTCCAGTGTCACCCAGGTGGCTGTCTCCTTGAACTGATGACACAGCTGACAATAATCATGGGAGGACAGTCAATCTGGAATAACGTACAAGAGGTGTTACTTCCTTGAGGACTAAGTCATGTGATCTTTGTGTGAGAACAGCCCACCCATCCAAGTCATTTTCCTGCATGCCCATCTCTAGAACAGGGGAGACTCTCTGCTTATTAAAGCTCTCCAGATAAGATGATCCAGCCAAAAGTGTAAACGTACCTTCTGTTTAATAATTATGCTTAAATACCTTCTTTTTTAGGTTTAACTTAAATCCTCATGTGCTATAGTTTCTGCTTATTAGCCCATCACTGGGGACTGACTGATCAGAGCCCTTTGAGAGATGGCTCTTCTTGGGACCGTGAACTAAGTTTTCCCACAACTTCCTGCAACTTTCTCCTCCTTTTATACATGCATTTAAAAATCCATAACACGAATTTGTTGAGTGTCTAGTATGTGCTAGTCAGTGTATTAAATGTTGTACATATATGTGTGTGTGTGTGTGTGTGTGTGTACAATTTAATCACCCAAACAATCCTTATTCTTGTCTTCCTTTTGCAAATGAAGATCCTGTGGCTTAAAGAGGGTAAATGATTTGCCCAAGCTCTCATTGCCAATAAGAGACAACTGTGGGACTCGGATGTAAGACCCTATCTCACGGAATCCATGTTCTTCTAAGAACAGAGACTCTCTTGTGGTCTTAAGGCACAATGTTACATAATGTTTTAAGAAATACTTGTCTAAAATAATAACTACAGAGGTTTTGACTTACTGTTCTCTTCCTAAAAATGAGAAAAGCAGATGTTAGCAAAGGTCACACTGTCCTTTTGTTGTTCACATAAGCCCAATCCCATATCAAAGTGGACAGTCCAGTGTTATCTGCAATTTCTGAACATTTCAAGGAGCTTACTGTATTCGCTTTCTGTTGATGTTGCAACAAGTATCCCCAAACGTCATGGTAGTAGGAAGAAAAAAGAAAAAGTCCCCACTAAACAACACAAATTTAACCTTGTAGTGTTCTTGAACGCAGAAGCCTGCTGAAGTCAAAGTATTGGCACGGCTGTTTGTGAAGGCCTCAGGGGAACCTGTGTCTTTGACTTTTCTGGCTTCCAGAGGCCACCTGTGTCTCTTGGCCTGTGACCTCTTTTCTCTCTCTCAAGGTCAGCATGGTTGTGTGCCTCTGACTCTGATCCTGTGGTCACATCTCCTCTCCTCTCGCCCCTCTTCTGCCTCCCTCTTCCTCCCATAACGACCCTGGTGATTACACTGGGCTCACCTCTATAATCCAGCTCGTCTATCTTAGAGTCAGCTGGTTAGCAACCTTAAGTGCATCTGCAAACATAGGCCCCCTTTGCCAGGGAATCTGACCTCTTCCTATGTTCTGGGGATAAGGACATTGACATATTGGGGGGGAACGTTTTTCTGCCTACCACACTAATCTTTTTAAGATAATTTCTGGCTTTGCGTTTCTGTTCTCATGAAACTGTTATTCTCTCTTCTGTCTTGCCTTCCACACCAGCATTCTGCTCCTGCCCAACCTAACTGCAGAGCTCACCCCTCTCTGTGGTGTCCCCCAAAACCACTTACACAAGCAGGTCTTACTGTTGTTTGGAGCATGGAGGAGAAACTCAAACAACTTGAATTTTGAAATAAAAAACCTCCATCATTTTAAAGTCTTCCATGTTACTATAAAAAATTTTATTTTTTTAACTTCATTTTTTAATTTTTAAACTATTTTAAACTTTGTAATTTTTTTAAACTTTACTTTTTTTCTTATCATCCTTCATTGTAGGCTCCAGAAACCTGCTCTTCTGCCCACCGCATCCAAGTTCCCTTTCATTGTTTCTCCTCCCTTTCCTAACCTTCCTTCTCTCTCCCTTATTACCAAGTTTCTGTCCATTCTGTTTATAGGGCAGTTAAATTATTTTTTCTTTCTTTCTTTCTTTCTTTATTTCTTTCTGTTTTTGCAGAGTGAACACCTTTGGGTGTCAGTGCGTCCTGCCACATTTCTTCACAAGGGCTTCATCTTTCAGCTTCAGTGTGGATTACTGGGGTCTGTCCCTAAACAAAGGCATTTCCCTTGTCCCCCAGCTCACCACGCCCCTCAAGAAAAAGATTCTGATCTCCGCTGTGAAATGAATCTTTTTTTCCATCCTGTGCAGTAGACAACTCTTACCCTGAGCTCACATTCAGATATTTCCAGAGGAGTAAAAGTAGCTCGTGTGCAAATAATACTACTTTTCTCTGTGAAAAGAAATAGATCAGATAGAGGAAACACTTAACTCAGATTACGCAAAAGCATTTCCTGAAGGAAATAGGTTAAATATTTAACAGTAAATTTTGTTGAATCTGGTTATCAGTGAGCTACTTTTACCAATCAAGAAGGATATATTTCCTAAATTGGTACTGAGAAATTCATGTGGAATGAAACTTGCTCACATGAACTAGTTTAAAGTAAAGGATGCATTATAGTATCTGTGGTCTGTTTATACCTTCGCTTAAGTAAGCACATTGTTGTAGGTTCCAGTGAGCTGAACTTTGCCTCCATGTATTTCTACTATGGGCTAAAATATTTAGGGAATATATTTTGAATTATGTTCCCCTTGTTTGAAAACCAGGAATGCTGAATGGTAGCCAAGTTCGAGGGTGGCTTGTGTTTTCCTCAGTGCCTCTTCTCTTTGTATAAGGTGCCAGTTTCCTTCTTAATTTTCCATGTAAAATCCTAACATACCAAAGATCTAACAATTACTCGTGCTGCACCAAAACTATACCCATCCTCAAAAATACATAGGAAGGGAAAAGAAAACTTATCAAAGCTAGGGACTATTTTCATGCTATTTAAATATGTCTAAAGGAACATAATGAAATGAATTTCACCATATCTCACCTGCCTCCACCCCCCCAATCCCATGTGGGATTCTTGAGTAGGATTCTTGGAGCAGTGATGCCGTGATCCAGGCTCCCTCTGGGGTCCCCCCAGCACTTGATCGGCACGTGGTATAAAGTAGGTCTCAGTCCGAGCCAGCTGAGTGAGTGAGTGACTCACAGGCATCGAATGCGTAACATCAGTGAATTAACAGCATTCTCTGTAGGACTCAGAGAATAAGCTGAGTGCCCTGTGGCCTTCCCAACCTCACATACTATTTTGATGTTGGGGTCATTTCTGGGAATGTTATTCTGTACTTGACAAAAGGCTAGTAAAATTCCAGGGTTAAGCAACTTGCCCTAGGGAGATTTTATGATAAAATATTAAGAAAAATAGTTAAATGTCCAAAATGACACAGCATTGTCCTTTGGTGTTTAGATAATGTATGGCTGTAATTTTCTTACTTTATATGTTTTCTACATTTTCCACCGTGTGTATGCACTACTATATAATAAGAAAAAGCAAATGTTTAAAAGAGAAAATCTCTCTTCTCCGGATATGATTTGATTAGAGGGTGAGTCAGATACATTTAATAAGAGAATCTTAAATACATGTGTCCATAACTCACTCTTGAAATTCAGGAACAGGAAACTCAGGAATGAAATAGATTAAGAGAATCAAAGATACTTGTATTCAAGATTAGCAAGTAGGAGTGTCCTCAACAGAAATGGTTATAATCTATAATTCAGGGATTATATGTGATACTGAAGGTACAAAGACAACATGAAGTAGAAAATGCCACGTGGCAAGCACTGAGTAAAGGGCAATTTACTATGATTATGCCAATATGTTTGGTCAATTCCCAAGCAAATGATTGTGTAACCCCTGTTAGAGGGAGAAAGCTTCCAGCCTTGGCTGGAGAGGGGGAAGGATTCACTGTCTGTATTTTTCAAAATGTCTACAGGTGCTTCTCCTGTGCAAATTGATATCCCTGCACGAGAACCATAACCCAACAGAAAACCCAAAAGACCGAGGACAATGATGGGTAGACGACAGCCCAAACTTTTCTGCCACAGATGAGTGGTTCCACTGAGGAAGACTGAGCAAGAGGCTCAGATTCTTAGCTAAGGACAAGCATGTCGGGACTTCTAATACGACCTAATGCCATCGATGGGGGAGGGCAGTTCAGCACAAGAAGGGAGCGCCAGGTGAGTTAACATGGAAGTTTCATCCCGAATCCAAACCGTAATGGATTTGGGTCCCGGAGGGTTAAAGCCCTGCTTCCCTGGGGCATGGACCGGATTCCACAAGAGGCTGAGACAGGAAGTATGAGGCAGAGAAAAACTCCCCCAGGAGACTCCCGTGTCTGGGTGCCAGGAAGGGTGATGGACGAGCGTGGTCTCAGCGCCACCCGCACCGCAGGGGCCCGAGGGGCTGTGGAGCTGCGCGCTCCCGGCCGAACCTCAGACCTGACTGCAGCGCTCTGGGCTGCGGCCTGGGGAGCGGCTTCAGCAGCAGTCTGTCCCCGTCCTTCTCGTAGGTGCTGCAGTGACCCCCACCCCTGTGGCCACGGTGTTCCCAAGCCAAGGGTCTAAGTGACTTCAACCCTATTTACAGGTGGCCACAGCCGGTTAGCCTGTGCTGCTCAAAAGGAAGATCCCACATGGGGTTTTGATGTGTTAGGGGGGATTGTTAATACCTGGCCTGCTTTGAATCATTTCATCCAGACAGCAGCCTGGGCAGTGGAAGTTTCATCTCCCAGTTTTATTTCAACTTATTTGTTGAAAGTATAGTTGGTTTACAATATTGTGTTAATTCTTGGTGTACAGCATAGTGATTCACTTATATATATATATATATATATATTCCTTGTCATATACTTTTCCACTATAGGTTATTAAGTAATTGAATGTAGTTCCCTGTGCTATACAGTAGGATCTTGTTGTTTGAAACAAAAATTGCTAAACAAAGTAACAAAGTAAGCAGACTAAACCTAGCCATGTATATGACAGAGTTGAGTTTATCTCAGTATTTAAATGTGGTTTTGATCTCCAGGATCACTTTATCAACTTATCATAAGTAAAGGGCCTGTGGACCACTTCTCAGAAAAATGTTTTAAAATCATGAGATTTAGAGAATAAAGAAGGAAGATAATTATACTGAAAAGCAGATATCAAAATATAGAAATGGGCATTTGTGATACAGTAATATCTGAATTATTGGAAGAACGTGTTGAATAAGAGGATCCAGTGATGGGTCTACTAACCACAACATTCTGCCACAGCAGTGAGTGTCAATCATCTTCTGAGATCTGCAACAATTGCATTTTGAATGTAAATAAAGTAAAATAACAAATAAGTCATGAAGTGTGGATTCAGATTCAGGGGTATCTCGAGTCCATATCCCCACCACTTCCCCGAGCTCCCTGCTCTTCCCCTAATGTCATTGAAAGAAATGGGGAAAGTTTGTGAAGCGAAGGGCATGTTCCATTGCAAAGAAATCTCATAGCAAACCTGGGAGCATGGCCAGTGAAAAGTTAACGCTGAGACTAGAGTCAGTGGGAAACCAAGCAGGGGCAGCTCTTTACAAGTCACATCATACCCTCAGTGTGTGTACACGTGTGTGCATACAGACGTGTGGGCATGTATGATATATACACCTGCCTTCCGTGTGAAGCCGCCTCACTGTCCAAATTTGAAATCCATCCAGACGTGCAGTGCAGTCAGCCGGAGCTCAACCAGACGCTAAGTTGCCTGTTGTTGCTCTGTCTCTTCTGCTGAACTCCACGAGTACACCACACGCCAGCTGTTGCTTTCAGGGACAACAGCTCTGTAGGCTACAGGTCCATGCCTTGTTTCACTGCCAACTCCAATTTCCTTTGAGGACAAATTGCCATTTGAAAAAGGGGGAAGCATTCAGTTGGCCCACAAGCCTCTGAGTGAGGAAAAAACATAACCTTAGAGACAGCTCTGTGGGACAGCATCCAGGAGGGGCAGAGCACTGGGCTGAGAGTCGAGGCTGTGTTTCTTTCAAGCTCTGCACTGAATTTGAGGTGGCATGTCACTTCTTTGGTCCTTGATTTGTACAGCTTATATTAGGTTCTTGGACCTGTTCGATCCAACGTTAGAGTATCACTTTTCTGCTCGGTGACCCTCCATGGCTCCGCAATTCCTTCAGAGGGAAAAATGCCCACATCCTCACGGCAGCCTCTTAGGCTCCACCCCCAAAATCACCACTTATTTCCTATTCACTCTGGCCCACACCAGTCTCCATGCTGTGTGTCCAGTGTGAGGGACCTCCAGGCCTGTGATCACTGTTCCCTCTGCCCCTCCTCTGCCCACCCCTTTGCCTCCATCTTTACCTTATTCAAAGGTCACTGCCCCAGCCCCACTTCTCCCTACAGACATTCCTCGCCCTCCTTTATTTTCCTCTGCAGCACTTATCACCAGCTCAAAGACCCTGTATTACTTTCTTTTACTTATCTTCTCTGACGATTTTCAGACTGGAAAGGCCATGGTGGATAATAGCAGAGAAATGGGGGGAAAAAAGACAAATTAGGGAAGGTATCTTCTAAAAGCTAAAATGCCCACCTGAAAAGGAGGTAGGAGATAAAGTAGTAGTCGTTACAATTTTGGTAAGCCCAAGGTACGTGGTCAGGACTAGTTTTCACAATATTTCGGGGTACGGAGGCAGCAATAAAAAGAAATTTATCCTGAAAACAAGAAATTAAATTCTTTGGAAGATGATGTCTTCAGCTTGAAATGTCAGTAATACTTTTATGACCTTGGTCTGATAATATCCTGCCTTATAATTTGATCTGTTTGGCAGCTGGGTCATGAATCTAATGGTGCCACAGATTCAGGAGCAGAACAGACCACCCCACAATGGGAACAGGACAGCCATCTGTATCCCATGGGCAAACTGGGGTTATTTTATGAATACCCTGAAATGAGTCAGTCATCAGTGGAGATTTCTGTGCTGTCGGTTATACTAGAATATGCTTTGGGTCACAGAAGCATCGTTACCGAGCCAAACAATGACCTAGCATACCGAAACGGAGCCCGCTTTTCTCCGTTATATGCATTTATGCAGTCAGGCTTTCAAACAGGGTGCCTGTGTGTATCTTTGTCAATATTTATGTTGCACAAAGCTGAAGATTTACTGCCAAGGAATGAAATGGAATACTCATTCAGGTACGTCTCCACCATTGATTCTCAGATCCTTCTGATCATGTCGTCTAAGGATGAACTCAGAACCGTTACTAGATGTGACTCAGCTCGGGCTGTAGCCCGTGTGGCACAGCTGTTGGCTGATATCCTTCTAAACAGAGTCATGTGAGCCTGCCAGCCTGTGCAGAAAGCCCACAAGAGCATCCTGCCTCATGGTAGCAAGGTTCACAGGGTCACCCCTTCCACAACTCACACCTGCCTTTCGCATTGTTCCTATTTCTTCTGGCCGATGGTTTCTGCCTAGTTCCTTGAGTGACCTCGTGGAAAATCACTGGCTTGAATTCAGGATGAATTTGCTGATCTGGAGTATCGGTAGAACACAGATCCCCTAATTCTCCAATGTCTTTGTCCATTTCTGTACATTTGCTTGGGCTCTGTTTCTCTTTGATTGAACTTGGTTTTGAGCTCTCGGTTGCCTTTAAATGGTTGCATCTCAAAATAGATTTCCATAGGAAACGTCATCTTTTCTATTATGCATGGCACACTTTTATCTACTAGAAGGCTGATGATGTGCACGTTTTGTATCTGAGCCCTTTCAGCTCACCACTGCCTTGAATTAGTTTTTTTTTTTTCAAGCTTAGGAGACAGGAAAGGATTTTGGTCAATAGGATTTGCATTTATGCATGCGGGTTCATGTCTGCAAAGGCACCACTTTGTGCTTCCTGTTTATAAGTCTACAGATTGAGGGAGTTTTCTTTCTCCTAAATTGCATTCTATATATAAAATAATAGTTTTAAAAATATACAATATACATGGAAATGCATCTGGTTCCCTCGGTGAATGAAAGGTCATTTTGTGGCATCTTCAGTCAGCTATGCTTTGTGCCCTGGTGTCTGATTTGAGTTTCATCTTTGCTTTTGTTGTGTTTAGTGATCAGGTTCCATTAAGGGTGCAGCTGCTGTCCCTGGTGTAGAAATTATGTTCGTTTATTCTGCTTATTATCAAAAGGACTTTAAGCCAATATCTGTTATTCAAAAATGAGTCATAATTTTAAATATGTCTTACTGGGGCTATTATCAGCATTAATAATAACAACAACTTTCTGAGGGCAGCATATCATTTGGTATTTTAACACACACGAAAAAACCCTTGGAAAAAAGTTATTGTTCTAGTTAAGTCAAATAAAGGTCATTGAAAGGAAAAGTTGTATGCTTCTGGGAGAAATTGATAGGACTTTTATAACTTTATAGTCTCATTTAAATACCAATTAAATAATTCAGCCTAACTCTACCCTACATAACAGGATGGAGTAACAGCCATTCTAGAGAGATTTTTCAGATTTATTTGTTTTCCTATTATCTAAATAATCCCTAACGAATTAGAAAATTCAATCCATTTCTGAGAGTAGGCAGTGTGTTATTCTGTATTCAACACTGGAGTGAAACTTATTTTGTGTTCTTTTTGTTCATGGGAGATAGAATTTCCAAGTGCTTTTTGAATTATTTTTGTTCCTCTAAAATAAAGTGCCTTTGGTGGTGATCTCCTGACCTCAGTTTCCTCCTACCAGTTTTCCCCATGATCATTAATGACACCCCACCTGCCTTTTTAGTTGTGCCTCTTAGCTGCTGAAGGGGAACAGCTACTGACAGATGACCCTGGAGCCCTCCACCCGTGCTTCGTTAGGCCTCGCACCCAGCCACCAACCCTAGTCTCCTTCGCCTGAAGTACCTTTCTCTGCTTTTCTGCCTGGAAGGAGTCTTGCCAAGCCTTGGCAGGAAACCCTCCACTTTTTAGAGATTTTCTGCTCTCCTCTCTAGGCATGAATTAATTGCACTTGATTCTTGTCTTGATGGTGTGTGATCGTGTCCGTGCCCATTGTGCTCCCTGGCTGGACTGATCCTGTCGGAGGCAGTAGTCAGGCTCTTCATCTTCCTGTCCATGTCTGGAGCACCTCAGCCTGGACCCTGGTTCTCATACGTGTTTAAGTGACTTGAGCTTGGAGTTTCAACACACTCACATACAAGCGTTAGGTGAGTTGGCGGTAGCATTGCCCCCAAGGCCCCCACAAGCTTCTATATGGCATATGTTTTACTCTGAATGAAATTTCTCTTTTATTTGTTTGAGTGAATTCCCCACTGTCCTTTGAGATTATTAGAGTAACCCTGAGTTATTAACCACAATAGCTCTATCCCCACCAGCAAAAGATCCTGCTGTCTGAGAACTCAGACATGGGACATAAGAGAAATAATCTATCAGTCTTAAAATCTGGAAGCCATAAGATACCGTTTTGTACTTAGAGCACCCACAGCACAAACAGCAGTCTCTCAAGAATTTGGCGATGCCTTCCCAGAGGGCGGGTGCCGTAAGTGAAATGCAGTGAGTGATGAAGTGAGAGCTCTTTGTCTCTGGTATTGCCTTTTCCACCCTTGCTGTGCTAACTTGATCTTCCCTTCATATATTATGTTCTCCATTTAATTTACTGCAGTTAATATCAGTTGTTCTTCAATATCTCCTTGCACCCGCCCCCTCCATCCACTCTCTCTCCAGTCCTATCCCACCCACACCTCTCCTGCGCACTCCAGGACCAGGCCTGTCTCCCCCACACCCTCACCTCTGCTCTGTCTGCCCACCACCTGCACTGACATTTCCATAACTCCACAGAATGAACTTTCCAAAATGGCAGCTGAGTAACTGGGGGGGATTGTATACCTCTTATGTCTTTACCGATTCATTCGTTTATCTATCCAACAAACACTGAGCACCTGCTATGCCAAACACTGTATCAACTGCTGGGGAGACCAAGACAGGTAAGACTTGGTGTCTGCACTCCCCAAGCCAGGCGAGACTTGGCGAGTAGTTGATGGGTTGCTAAGCAGGTGAACACAAATTGGACTTCCTAGAGCTGGAAATATTTGAACTGAATTTTGAAAGGGGAAAGGAAGTTCACTCTCTAATGTGTGGTAGAGGGAGTGGACACTTCATGCTGAGAGGTAGAGACATATAAGAGTACACGGCATGAAGCGGCTTGGCCAGACTGAAGAACAACAAGTAGGGTTAGAACAAAGTATCCAAGGTGGGAATATCTGGTGCACAAGGCCTGTGTCACGAGGGGTCTTGTGTGCTTAGACTTGAATGTATCCTTAAAGAAACAGGGATATATTGGAATATATGTAAGCAAGGGAATTGCATAATGTTTATGTTGAAGAATATCTGGTTATACTGGCAGCAGAATGGAAGATACTATTTTTGGGGGGAGGCCCATATTTTGGGGGGAAAGGATATTTCAGGCACCACCCCAGGTAACCCAGACAACAAGTGGCACACGCCTGCAGAGAGGCCCTGGGCAGAGGGATAGTGACATGGGCGGCAGAAATGGTGACTGCTGCAGAGGTGAGCACAGGGCAGGGGCGGCGGACCACAAAGCTGCTGAGGTGACTTTCCAGTGACCCATCTGGAGAGCGGATCTGCAGGAGAGTGTAAGGGGAGAAGCTGGTTTCGAGGAGATGGTTCTGTGTGTGGCATTTGGAGTGCGAAGAGTCCATGGGACATCTGAGGGGTGATGTCCGTTGTTAAGCTGGATTCACCAGTCAGGAGCTCAGAGGGGCTGTGGGTGAGGCCGTGGGGGTGATTCAGTCCTGCCAAGTGGAGGATTGAAGACGAGGCCCTGGGGAAAAGGGCCATGAACAAGGCAAATGGGAGAAGAGAAATCCACCAAGTAAGAAGAATAGCAGAGCAGTTGGGAGAAAACTAGTTGAGGCAACACAGAGAAGGCTGTAACCTGGCTTAAGGGGGATTTGAACACTGACTAAAAGGAGCATAGTGAGAAAGGGGGCTGTGTGGGGCCAAAAAGCAAGAGCTAAAGCCCACCTTTAATTAACAAGACTGGGGAAAAGGAGGAGGAGGACTATACTTAGGTAGCCTTTAAAAACCAGATCTGTGTGTATCTGTGTGTGTGCATATGTGCACACACAGCTTTCTGCCTGGGCTTTTTAAATTTATTCAAGTAAAACAAAAGTTAAGGGGGGAAAACCTTCCACTGAGAGGAAAGTATTTGTCCACTGCAAAAGCTACCTGGTAATCAAATAAACAGGAGCTGAAAATGCCCACTGGTTTGAAACACGCAGCCACCGGCAGTGCAACTCCTGTCTCAGTGCCGCGGTGAGGGCCGTGGGGGATGCAGGGCTCTGAGCCCTGGGGGAGTCTTCAGCGCAGGTACTTCTCCAAGAAACTGGACTTTAAAGGGAAGAAGAAAGTGTAGAAAGTATCAGAGAGCAATACAGGACCATGAGAGAGGGTTGGGCGAGGGTTAGTTTTGTTTTACAGTGGGCGTTTCTGGCCTTGCGGCGTTGCTGGGGCTTTGGTCTTTTTGGTCTTTTTCCAAAAGCTTTTTAGAAAGTTCTTCTCGCATGAAAATCTGAACAGATTTAATCATGTTGGGTTATTTCTGGTGTTTTATTTTTTAATTAACAAATTATCTGGAATTTATTTTAATGTCATAAATGAGAACACTGTACCAGGACTTCCAATGATTTAGCTAAATACTGCAGTATTTGAATCTACTGATTTGAAGTGTCAGTTATATAATATTACTAAAATCTCATAAATATCCACGTCTATTCTTGAAATGTAATCTATTTCATTCATACTCTCAGTGCACTATTTCTATACTGTTTCCATGACCATAGATTAATACCTCCTAGAGTTGGTCCTATTTTATCCTTTTCCAGAATGTCCCTAATACTACAAATTCAGACATCCCTCCTCATTATTTTATTTGTATATATGGGTATATTTCTGGAAAAACTTCAGGATCACCATTCAGATTTTTTTCTTATATCCATTTGGGGTTATTAACTAAATTTGCATTCAGATACTAAATTTATTTTGGAGAAAAATTGTTCTATGTCCCACAAACATGAGTCTGCACACTGAAGAGAATGGTGCATTCAACTGTTCATTCAATCATCATTTGTTTTTCTTTTTTTAAGTCATTTATCAGAATCATCTTAATATTTTTCATTAATTTATTTCTGAATAGTATGTGCCTTTTTTGTCATTATAAATGATATCTTTTCTGGGTTTTGAGCTGGGTTGATTGCTAATAAACTCTTAATTTCTGGCTTCTCTTGAATAAGAATTAGATCTGACAGTGTGAGGCCCTATTTCCAATATGGTGACTGTGAGCAGTGCATTTCATTAGGATGTCCACTTGCCTAATTGCCAGTGGCTGTACACACTCCACACATTTCTGCTACTTACCTGCCCCCTGTAGGCAGATGAGTTCATGTAGGGTTAGGTGGGTTATGGACACAGATACTGACATCACTGCTGCCACGCTGCTGACTCTGTGGCGTCACTAACTCTGGTTCTTGCTTTCTGACTTCCCTGAATATGACAGCTCCTTTTGGGCTGTGTACCTGCTGCATCTTTCCAGCCCTGTCGGCTTTTCTACAACATACCCCGGCCTCTCAGGTCAGAAGCAAATGTCAGCTCCTCCTACCCATCCACCCCATCCACGGTCTTGCTGTTCCTGGCCAGAGTGGTCCCTACCCCTTGACTGAGCAGTAACACTAAAGGGACTATAAATTTGCCTCTCATCCACTGTCTTAGTTACATACCTGTGCTAGTTTACTTAAAAGGTCTGCCAGCTAGGAGGGGAGGGTCTAAAAGTCTTTTAGATCTCTGGCCTTATCATTTCTAACCGCTGCCCCACCCCATGGAACGGCTTACCACAGATCTCTGCTGCCCCATCTGTAGCAATGCCCTGTAAATTACAGACAGAGAGAAAAGAACTTCTAAGCCAGCACCATAACTCTGACTTCCTGTGACCACACAGACCATAGAAATATCAAGATAAAAATTCCTGAAGAAGGATATTTTGCTTATGAAGGCACTTTAATTGCATACATTTCTGTGACTTTTAATAACTTCATAGACTCTCTGAATGTGCTGCACTCAACCTCCCAGACTCAAGGGAGCTTGCTCATTTGCCTATTTTCAGTGTATTTCTTCCAACATTCTCTATGCATAGCTTTCCCAAAAGTACATTTCTTATTTCTATTTAAATTGTTAGATACATCCAAAACAGTCTTTTTTTTAAATTTTTTTCTTTTTTTCTTTTTTTTTACATTTTTTATTGATTCATAATCATTTTACAGTGTTGTGTCAAGTTCCAGTGTTCAGCACAATTTTTCAGTCATTCATGGACTTATACACACTCATTGTCACATTTTTTTCTCTGTGACTTATCATAACATTTTGTGTATATTTCCCTGTGCTATACAGTTTAATCTTGTTTATCTATTCTACAATTTTGAAATCCCAGTCTATCCCTTCCCACCCTCTACCCACCCCCCCCGGTAACCACAAGTCTGTATTCTCTGTCCATGAGTCTATTTCTGTCCTGTATTTATGCTTTGTTTTTGTTTGTTTTTCTTTTTTAGATTCCACATATGAGCGATCTCATATGGTATTTTTCTTTCTCTTTCTGGCTTACTTCACTTAGAATGACATTCTCTAGGAGCAACCATGTTGCTGCAAATGGCTTTATGTTGTCGGTTTTTATGGCTGAGTAGTATTCCATTGTATAAATATACCACATCTTCTTTATCCAGTCACCTGTTGATGGACATTTAGGTTGTTTCCATGTTTTGGCTATTGTAAATAGTGCTGCTATGAACATTGGGGTGCAGGTGTCATCCTGAAGTAGATTTCCTTCTGGGTACAAGCCCAGGAGTGGGATTCCTGGGTCATATGTTAAGTCTATTCCTAGTCATTTGAGGAATCTTCACACTGTTTTCCATAGTGGCTGCACCAAACTGCATTCCCACCAGCAGTGTAGGAGGGTTCCCCTTTCTCCACAGCCTCTCCAGCATTTGTCATTTTTGGATTTTTGAATGACGGCCATTCTGACTGGTGTGAGGTGATACCTCATTGTAGTTTTGATTTGCATTTCTCTGATAATTAGTGATATTGAGCATTTTTTCATGTGCTTTTTGATCATTTGTATGTCTTCCTTGGAGAATTGCTTGTTAAACAGTCTTCTTTTAATCCTCAATTACAAATCATCTTGCAAGATTGTATTATTTCAACACTGAGAGTGAATAATATGCTTCAAGATTCCCAAGTTTATTATCAGCAAATAACTATGGTTGGTTAAAGATTTTTAAGCATGTTATTCCTACTAAGGGTATATACGTGAAAGAAACAGGTTGTAATTAGTCTTCTTCCCAGAAATTTTATATTTGCCTTTTGTATGGATTCTTTCTCTGTTGAACATTAGTATTACCATGAATGTCTTTTCTCTTTGAGATTTAGTTCACCATTTGCCCCTCTCTCTTTACAGGAGTAAAGGAATTGATGTTGTCCTTCCATCCATCCACCACTTCATGTTGTGTGTCCATTCCTTCAACAGGTATTCAGTTTGGGTTCACCACCTGATTTGTGGCCTCTTTCCAGTGGCCCCTCTGTTGGCTCTGGAGAACAATATATTGGAAATCAGAGTGGGTACGTGGAAACTTGACGACCCAGTATAGACACATGGTGCCAGAAAAAGCCCAGGACATCGCAGCATGGCAGCCCCCCATGCAAGGAACAGCAATTCTGGCTGTGGTGGACCAATATGGGTAAAAATGCTTCATGGGGTGAAGACCTTGAAGAGTCCAAAAATGCATTGGCGTTGCTTCCTAAGGAATCCAGTGTTGGGTATTGTTTAATATGAGAGGGAGATGCTAACATTATCATCGTTATAGACAACATAGTTGTTGCAAATGTAATTGTTATAATTTTTCATATTTTTTAATAATTATTATTTGTGACTTGCAAGAGCTTTTACAGAGGCAGTTGTTAAGAAGCATGGCCATTATACTGTTGCTGAAGTGTTAATTCAGTAGAAGCATGGTAATAGTATTAATAAGTACTCACTCCTTTGATCCTCACATGACTATAAATGTTACCCAGCAGTGCTTGTATAATGGAGATAGAAATCTATCTGTTTAAGAGTTTGTAGAACCTAAAATAAGAGCAGTCATTCCACCGTATTTTACCATATATTCCAGACTATCAGTTTAAAGTAGGAACTACCTGATGAAGCCATATAAACCCTTTGTGCATCCCCAATCATTCATTACCTTCCTGGTCCCCTGGGGCAGAGGTTCTTCCAGAAGGTGACCCCTTCTCTCCTCCCCACCCCACTCTTGGCCTTTGCTACCCACTGTTGGTCATTAGCTAAGCATCCTCATGTCCTGCATGTGTCTGAGCTGTGAAGGAACAGAACTCAGCTGTTTACAAACTTTATTGACTATGACCAGCATGAACAGTCTCTCTCCTTCCCTGCCCACACCCCCACAGTGCAACAGGGGGCTCACAACCACAGCGATTCCATGCCAGCCCATCAGGGAACTTTCTTCCCTAGAAATATTCTTACAACCAGGGCTGTTTCCTCCCTTACTTCACTGCCAGTTTCACTCCCAGGTTACAGTCCCCAACAAAAGGCTATCTCAGTTTGAATTCCTTAATCAAGTCACATTGACCCTGAGTACCTGGCATTTTCCTGTGAGCACTCATAGAAACAGAACAGGGCCTGGCAGTGGCTGTGGGCCAGGTTCCTGGGTGAGGGGACTTGTTGGGCCCTTCAGGTTCTGGAGTCTGGCCCGAGCTTAGATCCCAGCATGGCATCTCCACATCTGCATGATTTTGGGCCAGGCTTCAACAGTTCAGAGCTTCATCTTATCACCTGCAAACAAAATAAATCCCTGCTGCATATTTTAAGACTGTTATTTACCACAAAGGGTGCTTAGGGAAGTCAGTGAGTCAATGCATGGAAGTCACACAACCTGGTCCTCAGGGAATGTCAGTTATCTATATTATGCACCATCGATAAAATTGGGGCTGCACAGACTTGGCCAGGTATCAAAGCTACAGGCACAAGAATTTGACAATGTGTCACTGTCTGGATCATAGTCACAATTTTACACAGTAGAACAAGCTACCTGGGACCACCCAGCTGTCAGCCCACCCGACTCCCCACCCCAAGAACCCTCAATTTATCTGATTTGCTTGCTACCCCTACTTTTTGGAGAAAGTTGGCAAATCACACACAGTCAATGTCTGCTAGGTTACGTCCATTCCCATTCACTCAAATTGCCCCATTTTCAGTATCCACTGTGCTGCAAAACATAGACTAATATTCAGAACATGACAGCAAGGCCTTTCCCGTTCCACAGTCAGAGAAGTGTGAATCTGTCATGTTTAATATGCCATATGACACTAAGCAAGGCAGGAAAACAGGCTCCTGTGCTTTAAGGAAATTTTTAGCAATGACGTTTGAAACTAAAAGTGTTTTTGTTTGACCTTCAGCTAACCAGAAAATTCAATTGACTCCTATTACCCATTACTCAGGTGTCCTGGTTTGATTGTTTTAGGCACTTTTTCCTCATCTCCCCAGCATGACTTTGCTCCAACAGCACAGATGGAGTGTCTCCAAGGCTGCTCCGTGTGCATGGGCGTGTGTATACACACATGTGCACCCACTGATCGGTGCCACTGATTCATATCCAGGAGTTGTTCTGTCTTGTAAATCAAGCATTGCTTTATTATATCCTAGAAATCATTGATTGAACTATAGACCATCCTCTTGCCCACATTAGGAAGTGACATCTTCCAAGACGCAGATCCTGTGTGCTTGTATATATGTATAAGTAAGAATTAAATATGTATGTCATCCCTTCACATGTTTAATTTGTGCCTTCCCAATTGAATGTGCACAGTAAAGGCTAACTTCCCATAACAGGAGTACTTTTTGGAAGAAAGAAGAAAAGAATTAGCCACCAGGGAGAAGACAGGACATCAAGCAGGAGTTTGGTATAAAATCATTTATTCTAAAGCTGCTCTGGCTCAATAAATATGTGGAATTGACATTATTGTATCATGCCAGAGCATCTGCTATTGAAGACCGATTTTAATTTACTTTGATATAAGTGGAAAATTGTGTCGGAACAGCATGGGAAATGAAGCACACTGCATCTATGTGTACTCCTGAAGTGTGTCTCAGAGCTGCTTAGTTTTGAGGAAAAGTATCTTGTCTGGAGACAATAGAATTATTTTCATTGTTGGAATTTTTGTAGCTTCCAGAAACACATCTGCAGGTGATTCTGTAAAAGTCTAGAGTTGACTTAGATAGCAGGAAATTTTAGCCTATTGAAATCAGGAGAAGTGAAATATTTTTGCCCATCACCACCACCACCACCACCACCACCAGGCAAGCACGTGTACACCCAGAGAGATTTCACATCAGAGGGAATGACAAAGCTGGTTCTGTTACCGAGGCCGAACTTGTTCTGCTCGCTGCACAACAGTGATAAATAAATAAATCAGGAGACAAGGTTTTGGGGCAAGGAATAGTAACTTTATTCAGAAAGCTGGCAGAACAAGAAGATGGGGGACTAATGTCCTGGAGAATCATCTTGCCCAAGTCAGAATTCAGGCTCCTTTTAAACTAAAAAGGGGAGGGGGTGTGGTTGGCTGTGCAAACTTCTTGCTGCAGGCATTCTTTGTTCTTGCAGCCGTCCATGTGGGCCAGGCTATGGTGTCCTGTAAACCTCCAACAAAACAATGGTTATTCTCTATTTTGCAACTTGCCATCTCCACATAAGTGCAGAAGTGCTAACATCCTTAAAGGTCAGAGCCCCGAGAATAGGCTTTCCTGTAGGTTTTAGGCTAAAGGCAACGTAGTTTTACAAAAGGTGCAGAGCCAGCAAGATTAAGCCTGGAAAACAGGGCACAGTGCTTCAAACTGAAGGAACAGATCCAATATGGCATCAGATTTGTTCTCTATTACAGTTCTAACTAGGGAAAATTTTGCAGTAGAAAATCCCCTCAGTTGTTTTTCTTGCTTTGCCTGAGATCTTGTTTGTTGGCTTGTGGTCTCATGGTGTCTAAACCGTATGTTCAGATGAATACTATAAAAATCATATGGTGCAGAAAAGATATCTGTTCTGCTTCAAAAAATGACTGAAACATTTAGCTTTGTTTATTCCCATAGAATTTGGATTCAATCTATTCTCGACTTTCTTCTTCCTTCAAACCAGTATTTTACTGGAGGGTTTAAAGCCCAAATTAAAGAATTTTGGAGAACGCCCATGTAATTCATAAGAGCTTTACATCCGAATTTAAGATCAACCAATATTTATACCTTTAATCAAGGAATAAAATAAAGTTTGTTAGTCGATCATTTATGACGTTTTTAACTTTGTCCATGTAATCACTTGAGAGGCTTAGACACTTGATCTAACAAAACAGGTATCATTGCTTGACTCTGTGAATGAAAGAATCCCAGTATAGTTTACTGCAAGTATATTTTATTAAAAATAATAAAGAATCCTTGCTCTCTAATAAAGCAACAGACAGAAGCACATACTGAGTGTTTAAAATAAATCAGACTACGGGTTAACTTATCTAAACAAGTCAAGATATTATAGGGAAAAAAGTAATAACTTGAAGGAAAATACATATTGTGCAATTAATATCCTATTTTTAAGAAGCAAATGATTAAAAAAACAATTTTTAAATCATTTATTTACAAAGGAGTTATATAAAACCAACTTATTTACCTAAGGGTTACATAAACAAAAGGGCTATCTAAATCTACATTATTAAAGAATAAATTATACCAAAAAGATTTCAAAGGTTGATGGATTTCCATGATATTTATAATTTTTGAAAATATAACTTACATATAACATATCCAAGCAGCTCTTGAATTATCCACACTAACCTAGTCTACAGTTATATTTACGGAACTTAAAAAATGTAATAGGCAAGGTACAGGCCATTGCTTTTGAACTGCCACTGGAATTCTGGAAATTCCCTTAGGTTAAAGACCAAAAGCAAAGTAACAATTCTGCTTTAAAGAACTTGTTCAAAGACTTTAAGACATTCACTATATATATCCAGTAACAGGAAAGATTTAAGATTTCTGAACTTTAAAAAAAAGAAATCTATGCTGAAAATGAAATTCCTTAATGTCTGCTGACAATAGCTATAAAGACACTAAATTAATGCTCCCTTTATTGTTTTCTTACCACCATAGGCAATGATTATCGATTTAACATTCTCTATAAGCAAGATGAACGAACGCCTCTACACATGCTCAATTCTGAGAGTTGAATGTGCGTGAAAGCCATCAATCAACAAGCTTGTTGAGAACACAGGGTTACTTTTCAGTGGGAAACTATATTACATACATATATATGCGGAGGTACTAGCTCTAACACACAATTAGAGTGAAAACTGCATAAACTTTGAAACGGCACTATTAAATAAACTGAGAAAAGAGAGTGTTTCTATTGCTAACTATTCCCTTTATACTACGTGAATATACGTCACTACATATGCTCAATTCTGTGAGATAAGTGTGTGTGAAAGCCGTCCTTCACCTAGCTTGAAGGGAACACAAAGTTTCTTTTCAGTTGCCAACCCCACTCCATACATATTTATGGGGAGGTACAAGCTCCAAATAGCTTTTAAAGTGAAAACTGCAGGAACTTCAAACCGGCACTAGGAAACAGACTGAGAAACAACAGTAAGTGTTTCTCCTGCAACCCGTTCCCTTTGTGCTAGATGAACGAACGTCTCTCCACATGCTCAGTTCTGAGAGATAAGTGTGTGTGAAAGCTGTCCTTCACCTATCTTGATGGGAACACAAGGTTTCTTTTCAGTTGCAAATTCCAATTCATACATATATATGGGTAGGTACAAGCTCCAACTCGGTTTTACAGTGAAAATTGCAGGAACTTCAAACTGGCACTAGGAAACAGACTGAGAAACCACAGTAAGTGTTTCTCCTGCAACGCTTTCACTTTGTGATAGATGAACCAACGTCTCTCCACATGCTCATTCTGAGACGTAAGTGTGTGTGAAAGCTGTCCTTCACCTTGCTTGAAGGGAACAAAAAGATTTTTTAGTTGCCAACTCCACTCCATACATATACATGGGGAGGTACAAGCTCCAACTCGGTTTTACAGTGAAAACTGCAGGAACTTCAAACTGACACTAGGAAACAGACTGAGAAACCCCAGTAAGTGTTTCTCCTGCAACCCGTTCCCTTTGTGCTAGACGAACGAACGTCTCTCCCCATGCTCAGGTCTGAGAGATAAGTGTGCGTGAATGCCGTCCTTCACCTAGTTTGAAGGGAACACAAAGAATCTTTTCAGTAGCAAATTCCACTCCATACATATATGTATGGGGAGGTACAAGCTCCAAATCGGTTTTACAGTGACAATTGCAGGAACTTCACACCGGCACTAGAAAGCAGACTGAGAAAACACAGTAAGTGTTTCTCTTGCAACAAGTTCCTTTTGTGCTAGATGAACGAACGTCTCTCCAAATGCTCAGTTTTGAGGGGTAATTGAATGTGAAAGCCGTCCTTCACCTAGCTTGAAGGGAACACAAAGATTCTTTTCAGTTGCCAACTCCACTCCACAGATATATATGGGTAGGATCAAGCTCCAACTCGGTTTTACAGCGAAAACTGCAGGAACTTCAAACCGGCACTAGGAAACAGACTTAGAATCCACAGTAAATATTTCTCCTGCAACCCGTTCCATTTGTGCTATATTAACGAACGTCTCTCCACATGCTCAGTTATGAGAGATAAGTGTGTGTGAAAGCTGTCCTTCACCTATCTTGATTGGAACACAAGGTTTCTTTTTAGTTGCAAATTCCAATCCATACATATATATGGGGAGGTACAAGCTCCAACTCGGTTTTACAGTGAAAATTGCAGGAACTTCAAACTGGCACTAGGAAACAGACTGAGAAACCACAGTAAGTGTTTCTCCTGCAACCCTTTCCCTTTGTGCTAGATGAACGAACGTGTCTCCACATGTTCAGTTCTGAGAGACAACTGTGTGTGAAAGCCGTCCTTCATCTAGCTTGAAGGGAACACATAGTTTCTTTTCAGTTGCCAACTCCACTCCATATATATATATGGGGAGGTACAAACTCCAACTCGTTTTTACAGAGAAAACTGCAGGAACTTCAAACCGGTACTAGTAAGCAGAAACCACAGTAAGTGTTTCTTTGCAACCCTTTCCATTTGTGCTAGATGAACGAACGTCTCTACACATGCTCAGTTCTGAGACGTAAGTGTGTGTGAAAGCCGTCCTTCACCTAGCTTGAAGGGAACACAAAGATTCTTTTCAGTTGCCAACTCCACTCCACAGATATATATGGGTAGGATCAAGCTCCAACTCGGTTTTACAGCGAAAACTGCAGGAATATCAAACTGGCACTAGGAAACAGTCTGAGAAATCACAGAAAGTGTTTCTCCTGCAACGTGTTCCCTTTGTGATAGATGAACCAACGTCTCTCCACATTATTAGTTCTGAGACGTAAGTGTGTGTGAAAGCCATGCTTCACCTAGCTTGAAGGGAACACAAAGTTTCTTCAGTGGCAAACTCTACTCTATTCATATATATGGGGAAGAACAATGTACAACTCGGTTTTAAAGTGAAAACTGCAGGAACTTCAAACCGGCACTAGGAAACTGACTGAGAATCCACAGTAAGTGTTTCTCCTGCAACCCGTTCCCTTTGTGGTAGATGAACGAACGAATTTCCACATGCTCAGTTCGGAGAGATAAGTGTGTGTGAAAGCTATCTTTCACTTAGCTTGAAGGGAACACATAGTTTGTTTTTAGTTGCCAACTCCACTCCATACATATATATGGGGAGGTAAAATTTCCAACTCGGTTTTTCAGTGAATACTGCAGGAACTTCAAACAGGCACTTGGAAACAGAATGAGAAACCACAGTAACTGTTTCTACTGCAACCCGTTCCTTTTCTGCTAAATGAACGAACGTCTCTCCCCATGCTAAGGTCTGAGAGATAAGTGTGCGTGAATGCCGTCCTTCACCTAGTTTGAAGGGAACACAAAGTTTCTTTTCAATTGCAATTTCCACTCCATACATATATATATGTGTAGGTACAAGCTCCAACTCGGTTTTACAGTGAAAAATGCAGGAACTTCAAACCGGCACTAGGAAACAGACTGAGAAACCACAGTAAGTGTTTCTATTGCAACCCGTTCCCTTTGAGCTAGATGAACGAACGTCTCTCCACATGCTCAGTTCTGAGAGGTAAGTGTGTGTGTAAGCCGTCCTTCACCTAGCTTGAAGGGAACACCAAGTTTCTTTTCAGTTGCTTACTCCACTCCATACATATATATGGGGAGGTAAAATCTTCTACTCGGTTTTACAGTGACAACTGCAGAACTTCAAACCGGCACTAGGAAACAGACTAAGAAACCACAGTAAGTTTTTCTCCTGCAACCCTTCCCCTTTGTGCTAGATGAACGAACGTCTCTCCTCATGTTCAGTTTTGAGAGGCAACTGTGTGTGAAAGCCGTCCTTCACCTATCTTGAAGGGAACACAAAATTTCTGTTCAGTTGCCAACTCCACTCCATACATATATATGGGGAGGTACAAGCTCCAACACGGTTTTACATTGAAAACTGCAGGAACTTCAAACCGGCACTAGGAAACAGACTGAGAAACGACAGTAAGAGTTTCTGCTGCAACCCGTTCCCTGTGTGCTAGATGAACGAAAGTCTCTCCTCATGCTTAGTTCTGAGAGACAACTGTATGAGAAAGCCGTCCTTCACCTAGGTTGAAGGGAACACAAAGTTTCTTTTCAGTTGCCAACTCCACTCCATACATATATATTGGGAGGTACAAGCCCCAACTCGGTTTTACAGTGACAACGGCAGGACCTTCAAACTGGCACTAGGAAACAGACTGAGAATCCACAGTAACTGTTTCCCCTGCAAACCGTTCCCTTTGTGCTTGATGAACGAATGTCTCTCCACATGCTCATTTCTGAGAGGTAAGTGTGTGTGAAAGCCATCCTTCACCTAGCTTGATGGGAACACAAAGTTTCTTTTCAGTTGCAAAGTGCACTACTTACATATATATGGGGAGGTACAAGCTCCAACACGGTTTTACATTGAAAACTGCAGGAACTTCAAACCGGCACTAGGAAACAGACTGAGAAACGACAGTAAGAGTTTCTCCTGCAACCCTTCCCCTTTGTGCTAGATGAACGAACGTCTCTCCTCATGTTCAGTTTTGAGAGGCAACTGTGTGTGAAAGCCGTCCTTCACCTATCTTGAAGGGAACACAAAATTTCTGTTCAGTTGCCAACTCCACTCCATACATATATATGGGGAGGTACAAGCTCCAACACGGTTTTACATTGAAAACTGCAGGAACTTCAAACCGGCACTAGGAAACAGACTGAGAAACGACAGTAAGAGTTTCTGCTGCAACCCGTTCCCTGTGTGCTAGATGAACGAAAGTCTCTCCTCATGCTTAGTTCTGAGAGACAACTGTATGAGAAAGCCGTCCTTCACCTAGGTTGAAGGGAACACAAAGTTTCTTTTCAGTTGCCAACTCCACTCCATACATATATATTGGGAGGTACAAGCCCCAACTCGGTTTTACAGTGACAACGGCAGGACCTTCAAACTGGCACTAGGAAACAGACTGAGAATCCACAGTAACTGTTTCCCCTGCAAACCGTTCCCTTTGTGCTTGATGAACGAATGTCTCTCCACATGCTCATTTCTGAGAGGTAAGTGTGTGTGAAAGCCATCCTTCACCTAGCTTGATGGGAACACAAAGTTTCTTTTCAGTTGCAAAGTGCACTACTTACATATATATGGGGAGGTACAAGCTCCAACTCGGTTTTACAGTGACAACTGCAGGAACTTCAAACCGGCTCTAGGAAACAGACTGAGAAACCACAGTAAGTGTTTCTCCTGCAACCCGTTCCCTTTGTGCTAGATGAATGAACGTCTCTCCACCTGCTCAGTTCTGAGAGATAAGTGTGTGTGAAAGCCTTCCTTGACCTAGCTTGAAGGGAACACAAAGTTTCTTTTCAGTTGCCAACTCCACTCCATCCATATATAGGGGGAGGTACAAGCTCCAACTCGGTTTTAAAATGAAAACTGCAGGCACTTCAAACCGGCACTAGGAAACAGACTGAGAAACCACAGTAAGTGTTCCCCTGCAATCCGTTCCCTTTTTGCTAGATGTACGAACGTTTCTCCACATGCTCAGTTCTGAGAGATAAATGTGTGTGTAAACCGTCCTTCACCTAGCTTCAATGGAAGAACAAGTTTCTTTTTAGCTACAATGTCCTCTCTCTGCATATATTTGTGGAGGTACTAGTTCCAACTCTGTTATTCTGTGAATGCTGCAGGAAAATCAAAACGGCACTAGGAAACAGATTGGGAAACCTGAGTAAGGTTTTCTACTGCCAACTCTTTCCTTTGTGCTACCTGAACAAAAGTCTCTCCCCTTGCTTAGTTATAAGATTAAAGTGTGTGTCAAAGCATTCCTTCTCATCGCTTGTTGAGAACATAAGGTTCCTTTTCAGTTGGAAACTCATCTACATACATATATATGGGGAGGTACAAGCTCCAAAGCTATTTTATAGTGAAAACAGCAGGAACTTCAAATCGCCACCTGGAAACAGACTAAGAAACCAGAGAACGTGTTTCTCCTGCAACCGGTTCCCTTTTTTCTAGATAAACGAACGTGTCTCTACCTGCTCTATTCTGAGAGATTAGTGTGTGTGAAAGACGAACTTAACCTATCTTGTTGGGGATACAAAGTTCCTTTTCAGTTGGAAACTCATCTAAATAAATATATATGGGAGGTACTAGCTCCATATAGACTCTATAGTGGAAACTGCTGGAACTTCAAATCGGCACTAGGAAACAGACTGAGAAACCAGAGTAAATATTTCTCCTACAACACGTTCCCTTTGTTCTTGATGAACGAACGTCTCTCCACATGCTGAATTCTGAGATATAATTGTCTGTATATGCCGACCTTCACCTACCTTGTTTGGAAAAGAAAGTTTCTTTCCAGTTGGAAACGCGGCTTCATACATATATTTGGGGAGGTACTAGCTCCAACACTCTTTTACAGAGAAATTTGCTGGAACTTCAACCCGGCACTAGGAAACCGACTGAGAACCCAGTCTAAGTGTTTCTCCTACAACCCGTTACCTTTGTGCTGGTGGAACGAACGTCTCTCCACTTGCTCAGTTCTGAGAGATAATTGTGTGTGAAAGCCGTCCTTCACCTAGCTTGTTTGAAGCACAATTTTTTTTTTGCAGTTGGAAACTCAACTTCATACATTTATATGGGGAAGTTCCTGCTCCAAGTCTGTTTTACTGTGAAAACTGCAGTATCTTCAAACAGGCACTAGGAAGTGTTCTGAAAACCGGGAGTAATTGTGTCCTCTTCAAACAATTGCCTTTAATCTAGGAGAATGATCTTGCATCCA
Source organism: Vicugna pacos (assembly GCF_048564905.1). Lineage (NCBI taxonomy): Eukaryota > Metazoa > Chordata > Mammalia > Artiodactyla > Camelidae > Vicugna > Vicugna pacos. The sequence continues at coordinate 48,104,322 of NC_133023.1, read as the reverse complement.
CATGCTCCATTCTGAGTGTTAAGTGTGTGTGAATGCCTTCAATAACCGACCTTGTTTGGAAACAAACTTTCTTTTCAGTTTAAAACTAAACTATATACGTTTATGGGGATGTAATAGCTGCAACTCGATTTTACCCTGAATTGTTCATGTGGGGGGACGTTCCTTCATCTAACATAAATGGTATTGTTTGAAGTTGAAACTCTTACTCTCGTTTCTAAGTATGTTTCTTATTGCCGGTTTTAAGTTCTTGCAGTTCTCACTGTTAAACCGTGTTGGAACTAGTGTCTCCACATGTTTATGTCTGTTGTGTATTTTCCCACTCAAAAGAAAGTGTGTGTTCCCAACTAGCTAGGTGATGTCAGCTTTCACACACCCTTAACTCTCAGAATTGAGCTTGTGGTGAGACATTCATTCATCTAGCTTAAAAGGAATGGGTTGCTGTGGATACACTTACTCTATTTTCTCGTTTTGTGTCCTAGTGCCGGTTTGAGTTTCATTGAATTTTCTCTGTAAAACAGTGTTGGAAGTTGTTCCTCCACATATATACATACATAGTGTAGATACCCACTGAAAAAAACATGTTCCTTACAAGCTAGGGGATTTATGGCTTCCCACTCTCTTAACTGTCAGAATTGAGCATGTAGAGATGTTCGTTCATCTAGCCTAAGGGGAGTGATTTCTATAGTAAGAATTATTCTTGTTTTTCAGTATGTTTTCCTAGTGCCGGTTTGAATTTCATGCAGTTTTTACTCTAAAACCAACTTGGGGCTTGTACCTGTCCATATATATGTAAGTAGTGAATTTTCCAACTGAAAAGGATCTGTGTTTTCCCTACAAGCTATGTGATTGGTGGCTTTCACACACACTTAACTCTCAGAATTTTGCTTGTGGAGAATCTTTCATTCATCTAGCATAAAGGGAATGGTTTGTAGTTGAAACACATGCTCTGGTTTCTCAGTCTGTTTCCTATTGCTGGTTTGAATTTCATGCAGTTTCAGTGTAAAACCAAATTGTAGATAGTCTTCCCCTTAGATATATCTGTGGTGTGGTTCCCCACTCAAAAGAAACTGTGTTTTCTCAACAAAATATTTAATTGATTGCTTTCAGACACATTCAACTCTCAGAAATTAGCTGTGGAGAGGCGTTCATTCTTCTAGCATAGAAGAAATGGATAGCATTTGAAAGACTTACTCTGATTTCCTGTATGGTTTTTTAGTGCCGGTATGAAGTTCATGTAATTTTCACTGTAAAACCATGTTGGAGCTCGTATCCCCCATATATATGTATGTATTCCAGTTACCCACTCAAAGAAAACTTTGTCTTCCCTTCAAGCTAGGTGATTGACAGTTTTGACACACATTCAACCCTCAGAATTTGACATGTGTGGAGGCATTCTTTTATCCATCTTAAAAGGCAGAGTGAAATGTAGAAACGCATTCTTTGATTTCTCTCATGTTTCCAAGCGCTGGTTTCAAGGTAATAGTAGTTTTCAGTGGAAAATACAATTGCAGCGAGTGCTCCACCTTGGATATTTAAGTTGCGTTGGTCCCCCGACCAGAGACTCTGGCTTTCGAAGAAGTTAGGTGAAGGACGGCTCCAACACACATACTTATGTCAGAATTGACCATGTGCTGAGGCATTCTATCTTCCAGCATTAAAGGTTTAGTGACATTTAGAAACACTCTGATTTCTCAGCATGTTTCTGAAAGCCGGTTTCAAGGAAAAGCGGTTTGCTGTGGAAAACCGAGTTGGTACTAATCATCCCCATATATATGAAAGCAGCGGAGTTTCCCTAGTTCAGAAACTCTAGGATTCCTACAAGCTAGGTGATGGTGTGCTTCCACACACATACAGACCTGAAAGCAGAGCATGTGGAGAGTCATTATTTCATCCAGCATAAAAGGCAGAGTGACATTTAGAAACACATTCTCTGATTTATCAGCCTATTTCCTAACGCCGCTTTCAAAGTAAAAGTGTTTTGTTGTGGAAAAACGAATTGGAGCCATTGCCTCCCCTTAGATATGCTAGTAGTGTAGTTCCCCAAGACCAGAAACTCTGGGTTTCCAAGAAGGTAGGTGAAGGACGTCTCCAACACAGTTTCAGATGTCAGAAGTGAGTATGTGGAGAGGCATTCTTTCATCCAGCATTGAAAGTTAAGTGACATACAGAAACACTTACTCTGATTTCTCAGCATGTTTCTCAAAGCCGGTTTCAAATGAAAGTGATTTGCAGTGGAAAACCGAGTTGGTGCTAGTACATCCCCATATATATGAAAGCAGCGTAGTTTTCCTAGGCCAGAAACTCTAGTTTCCCAACAAGCTATTGGAAGGACGGCCTCCACATGCATACAGATCTGAAAATTGAGCATGTAGAGAGACATTCTTTCATCCAGCATAAAAGACAGAGGGACTTCTAGACACGCATTCTCTGATTTCTTAGAATGTTTCTTAACGCTGGTTTCAAAGTAAAAGTCGTTTGCTGTAGATAACCCTGTTGGAGTTTGTGCCTCCCCTTACATATGTAAGTAGTGTAGATGCTCTAAGACAGAAGCTCTGTTTTCCCAAAAATCTAGTTTTACAACGGCTTCCACACAGATTGAGATGTCAGAAGTGAGCATGTGGAGAGGCGTTCTTTCATCCAGCATAAGAGGTAGAGTGACATGTAGAAACACTCTGATTTCTCAGCATGATTCTTAAAGCCGGTCTCAGGTAAAAGCGGTTTGCAATGGAAAAGCGCCCTGGAGTTTTTGCCTCCCTTCAGATATGTAACCAGCTTAATTTCCCGTGGCCAGAAACACTGGGTTTCCAAAAACCTAGATGAAGGAGGCTTCCACACAGATTCCGTTCCCAAAATGGTACATGTGGGGAAGCATTCCTTTATCTAACCTAAACAGCAAGGCTACAACTCAAGCACTTACCATGATTTCTCAGCATGTTTCCTAGAGTAGGTTTAAAGCTAAAAGCACTTTTTGCTCAAAAAACTTGTTAGAGCTTGTTCCTTCTCTTATATTGATAGGTTGGTCAGTGCTCTTAACACCAAAATTCTGTGTTCCAACAGGGTTGGCGAAGGATGGTTGGCACAAACATTCGGGTTTCTCTCCTCCTCACTCTTCTGCTAAGGGAACCATGCAGGTTGTCTATTCTGGAAGCCAAGGAAATTTTTTTCATTTAGGAGCAGCCTCGGAGAAAACTGAGGCCTGCTTCTGCTCCTTTACCCTGCTAGATTTCCTCTTGCTGCATTTCCAGATACTCACGTGTGAGTTCCTTTAACCAAGTAATTATTTCAAGGAAAATGTGCAGGTTTCCATAAGGCCACTACTTCTTTTATATTCTTGTTGTTTTAATACCTCTCTTCCATCTCTTTATCTCCAGGTGTCTCATTTCTATGTCCTTTGGTTGGGGCTGAAGGCTAATCAGCAATACTGTAGAAATTATTGCTTGATATTACTGAACTATTTTCTTTCCATGAATATTTGAATAATCATTGGATTTTAGGGACGATAGTTTCTTTAAAAAAATTCTGGTAATTATCTTGTGGCTGATTCTGATTCTCTTCCTCTAGAATTATGTTGCTTAATTTCTGAATAAGTGATGCTTTCACAGAGCTCAAAATTCCAAAGGTTTGAGTGCCACCACTCTCCCGAAGCCTTTCAAACTTTTCCTTGGGGGCATTCAGAACTGCGTGTGTGTGTGTGTGTGTGTGTGTGTGTGTGTGTGTGTATGTGTGTGTGTGTGTCCTTCTGGAGTTAGTTTAGCCTGAAATGAGCAAAGGCAAGTACCCCCATTTTACACAAACAGCAGACGACTTTCACAATTTTATACCTTTTAAAAATATATGAACTGTAATGTTGTAGAACTTTACAAGAGGCAGTGACCTTCAGTACTGTCAGCAATGGAGGCAGAACAGTTGGAGGGACAAAAGGTGCTCGTGCTCAGTGGCTGAAGTCACACAACATCCACGGCCTCCTCTGGTTACTCTTATAGGGTGGGTGCTGTCTGCAGGCTTTCAGGGCTCTGCCCCCCTCCCCACCAAATATATATATTAGAAAAAGTGTTGAGCCTCAGTAAAAAAACAATAAAGACTTAGTAGGGGAAATTGAGTTTATTGTTTTTAAAAAGAAAAATTAGCATCCAGGTAGTTTAATTTCAGCTCCTAATAGACTGATGTGATGACATTGACAAGGATGCAGGTGTTTACCTGCAAGATCATGGGGCAGGACTGGAGACGCTGAAGCAGCAATCACCACACACAAACTTCACTGCTGTTCTTGACAGCCTTATTGAATTACTTGATTTAAAATAGACCATAGATGTTAAATATCATCATTTGGAGAAACAAGTTCTTCTGAAATCTTATATACTAATGTAACTGAATTGGATAAAGAATTAGTAAATGTGTAATAAAGTATCCAAGGAGGTAATGATTACTGAAAACACCACAAATTGGAGAGGACCACAGCATAATGTGCATATATATTTTAATGATCTGGAAGAATTAGCTCAGCAGTGTACTCAAGACATCTAGAGATGATGTCAAATGTGGTTGTCCTTGGATAGCTTTCTGTGAATGTTAGAGTGAAGTCAGGGTCAAGCACGCAAGTTTAGCTTAAAAGCAAAAGGTGAAACAGACTTGTTTTCAAAAAGCTATTGTGTCTGGGGAGAAATCATCGAATCCATGGGTCAAGGGAAGGAAAAAACCTAGTGACCACGTGACTGTTTCAGGAGCTTGTAGTAAAATGACAGTTGACAATTGTGTAAATTAGATATGATCTTGATGTCCAACTGACCCAATGATCTTTAGTCCATGTGCCAAAAATATATCAAGGAATAAATACTGATCTATGTTTTGTCAGCTCTGTTGTCCCCCCTTCAAGCCTGCATTCTGATTGGGAAACTAAGATCTTCTACTGCAGGGAGGGGGATTTTCAAAAAAGGAGTGTCCCCCAAAGGAGAAAATAAAGAAAAAGTAGACATACATTGTAGAGACACAGGGAGATCTGTTGAGCCAGATGACACTTGCTTTACTGTTGATTAGTAGGAGGTGCAGCTTTTTGATGAGTTGGGTACCATGTTGCTGCCTTTCTCAAGGTATTGCCCAAGGCTCATGAGAAGGGATGAAGTGGGGTCAAGGAATTAGCCTCCGAAAGCCCTTTGCCATGGATGTTGTCTCTATTTTCCACTTTTAAGCTTTAGGTTAGACAAGTTGCAGTGTCTTGCTAAGTGAGCTACAGACAGTAAGTACATCTTGAAGCACACGGCTCTTTCCTCCTCACTGCAGCAGAGAACCTCTGCATTGAAGCATCCAGAGATGTCATCAGTGGTCATTTTTCATGTTAGGAATCAGTAAGGATGCTATGTCCACATGGATGGGGAGGGTAAGATTTCAGTCTCTAAAGTGGTAATGATGGGTTGACCTTTTCACTTAAAGAGTCTCACATCAACAAATGCGGGTCTGTTCTGGACCAAGAAGAAACAAATGTTTGAAAAAGAATAGCTTGAAAGGTCAGTGGGACATGCCAGGCATCTTCTTCATGTCTTCAACTACGGGTATCAAACATGGGTTTCCTATCCTGAGTGATACTGACAATTTGTCATGCTCTGTGCCTCATGTATACCGAAGGCTTTCCTAAATAAAATATCTAGAAATGGTATCATTCTTGATATCTGTTAAACAGGGGAAGATGAAGGAATTAAAATTAGTCCCTAATGTGCATTGATTGTTTTAAAGACATCAATTTTATAGAAACTTTTGAAGAATTAAAGAGACAGAAAATTGCAAAGCACCTTCTCCTTCTGGTAGAAAACTGTTCTGTTTTCCTTTCTTGAAGAATGTGACATAGAATCAGTACTACTATTGTTTGTATTGTATTTAGTGTTAACAGAGTGATTCACAGATATTGTCCTATTTCTTCTGTGCAATGACCTCTGGGAGAAAAGATTTCCTACTTATGCTTTTAAATGTCTATTTCTTAACTCTGTCTAAAACCAGATTGATTGAGCTCCATTTGCTCAATTTAGAAAGCTGGACTGATTAATTGTGTCAGAACTTTCCAGGAGGAAGAGGAAAGGAAGAGACAGGGGTTCTACACGATGGAAGCCGCTCCTGAAATGATTTGACCAGCAGTCTTATCCATTTTTCCCAAGGCTGGAAACAAAACACAACCCAAGACAAGGAAAACAGGGAGCCCATGTGACTCCAGCCTTGGCACGTAGAGTCACGGCTGTCCTCCTATGCCTTGGAGAAGAGGATGTTTTGGGTCTCTGTTCTACAATCTCTGTTTTGCTTATTCTCCACAGTGTCTTGTTTTACTGGCATATGCTGAAACTTGAGTTACATTTCATAGCATTAAAACAAAAATCAAGATCTCTTTATCATTTATTAACTATTTGGTAAATAGTTTTTGGTGAATTTTAACTTTATTATTAGGACTTACCGTGGCAATGTACAATACCTATTTCCCCAGATAACAGCAATGGCTTACGCATGCTAAACTTGAATTTCCCTCTTACATAAAGAAGTCAAGCAATCGGTACTGCAGGGCTGGTTGGCATGAAGGCCCCAGGGTCAGAGAACCAGATGCCTGTTGCTTTCAGCCCATCAACCTGATGGCCCAAAGTGTCTGCCTGAGGGTCAACCATCAGGTCCACATTCCAGGCAGCAGACAGGAGGGAAGAAACTGCTTCAGTTCCCTTTTGGGATGGTTCTGTGCAGTCCAAGGTAGCTTTCCTGCATTTATCTTGCTTTAGACAGAGGGCTGAGAGACAGCTTGCTATGAGGTAAGCTCAGCTCAGGATCGGCCATCCCCCTCGAGGGGAGGCGAGGGAGGGGGCGGGGAGGCAGCACTCATCCTGCACGTGGTGTAAGGCACCTCGATGAGCCGCCGGGGGCCTCCGCAGTCCGTCCGTTGCTTCGGGCTGCACTGAGCGGCTGGTAACGGTTGAGATTTTCACGTAGAGCTGCGTGTATGCTGGAACGACTGCTCGGTTCTTTTAAACTAGTGGCTACCAGAGCACGTTGGAGAACACATTTGTTCTCACCTTCTAGCCAGTGACCCTCCCGCCAGGTTTCTGTCCTGCTGTTCATTTCCACGTTATTTTCCAAGATTTCTGGAGGAAATGTAAGCAGCCTGATGCTCAAATGCTTTTCTGTGTGATTCTCCCCTTGTTCTTTGAAGGAACAACAAATTGCCTAGAGAACAGTGGACGAAATGCCAACTCCCCATTTCTTTAAAGGTCTGAGATTTGGTGTTAGAAAATAGAAGAAAATTCCAGAAACACCCTTAAGAAACATTATTTCTTTCAAATGTGATTTGGAACAACAAAGGACAATATATTTTATAGCACAACCTTTAAGACAACTGAATTGGCGGTAAGTTCACATAATGAAACATCCAACAAGTCTTTTTATTTCTCCTGGAAATTCCTTGGTTCTTGGTGTATATTTTTAATAATTAATATCAGCTTTCTATTCTTTCTCTTCCTGTAGTTGTAGAGTTAACGTGAAAATAGCTTTTTGTGTCACTGAGAAAGCCTCCTGTTCAGCCTTCTAGCTCATGTGCGTTTCGGTGGCAGGCGTGCTAAATAGTAGTTTTCAGGCACTTGAGGGATGCCCATCACACTGGCACTGCGGGAGCCTATTTCTCACCCACGACCAGGTGAGACCCTCCTTTCCTCCGCTGCCTCGCCCAGGCCCCCGCATTCTGGTTCTTTCTCACCACCCATTTTCATCAGATTCAACCCTGCACCAGCAGAGCAAATCTTGGCTTCTCAAAGACCAGGAACTTAGTTCTAGGTTTTCTGTTAAAGGACAGTGTATAAAATCAGGCAAATTGATATGACTTTTGAGGCCTCAGGATCTCTGCATTTAAAACAAGAACTTGAGTTACAATCCTATTCTCCTCCACTTTTGAAATTCTAAAGCTCCACACAATAGTTTTTTTAATTAGCTAAAATTTTTTCTAGAATATATTTTCCTAAGATTCACAAATATCTGTTAATTTATATTTAAAGATGTTATGTTTAAGAAATGGAATGATTATTTACTTTTAAAAAGGAATTTAAGTCAAGAAATATTTGATACTGAATGTTTACTATGAGTTCAAGTATGTAAGCTTAATTTTTGTGGTACTGTCGATAAACCACACAATGTGAGAGATGTGGGTTAAGGTTTATCTGGGGCAAAACGAGGACCAGAGCCCAGGTGACAGCATCGCCGAGAGCTCGGATGAACTGCTCTGAAGGGGAGGGGGAGCTCAGCATTATATGAGATTTCAGTGAAGGGGGCTGTGCGGTCCAGTACACGTTTAGGCAGAGGCTGCTGCTTGTCGAGGAGCAGGTGTCTCTGTTAATGATTTTAGTGCTTTTCTAGATAGGAGGAGATGCAAGAATTTGGGCTCATAAGATTTCCTGAAAATGTCTAACTATCTGAAGGCTTTTCTGCCCATTTTCCAAGAGCACAAAGCGCCCCATTCCTGATCTCCACCCTGAACTATTTTCAGAGGGTGTTGAAGGTCAGCAGCTGCAGTGGCTCATGACAATCAAATCAGAGGCAGATGACAAGTGCCAATTTTTAGTTGACAATATGTATATATTGTAGGAAAAAATGTTACTTTCCAACCCTACCCGTGTTCTAGTTTTAGTTAGAGATCAACGGAAAACTGTGTTAGATGACTTAGGTCAGACGAGGGGGCAAAGGAGTCGTCTCGTGAGCCGGCCAGTGTTCTGTCAGCCCCCTTGAACACATTCAAATTTCTTTCTGTTCAAACAGCATGCATCTGATTTTGTGAAGTTTGGAGCCTGTCCTGAGCACATGGGGTCTGGAGATGGCCCTGTTCCTGTGGTCTTTGTTTATTCTGTGAATTATGGTGTGAATCTTTATGTGCCCAAGCGTCATCATAATTTCAAACTTAAAGGATTTAAATATGGGAGATGGATGCCAAGTTCTGGGAATAGATTTTCAGGATAACAGCCAGGATTGGTAAAAAGTAGGGAGAATGGATACAGCCTTCAAAAAAGAAATGCAATTTTACACTTTCTGGCAGATAAATTAAAGTGCTTGTTGGGATTCTATCAGGAATGTTTAATTGGGAGACTTGCCTCCCATTTTCATGAAACAAAATAATTGTATTATTTGTTTAGTGCCTACTGTCTGGCAATGAAGTAGCCCCTTTGCATATAGTTTTATCATTTAATCTCTACAAAGAGTCCCAGGAGAACATACGTGTCACAGGTGAGGGAACCAAGATCATCCAGGGTAAGTGGCAGGAAGGAAGATGGGCTGGAGAGCTTACCTTCCTTCAGGCTGAGACAAGGACACCAAGGTTTATTGACAAGCGTGTTGCTTAAGTGGTTTATTTAATACTTTGCTTCCTTGATGAAGTGGATCTCTTGAAATTGTTTATGTCTGGCTTATCTTCCCCTGTCTCTTCTGCCTCAGGTCTTCTCCTCGTAAGTAATATGAATTCAGCCTGAACTGAGTCAGGAAAACCAGAAAATTAAAAATTAGCCCACACAAATGTCTGCTTAGTCCTTGTAATTCAGTACTTCCTAAATCTCCTAGAAATGCAAGGAAGGTGTGTTACCTCGGGGACTGAGTGAATTTGAAGAGTGAGAAATGTAGTGTGATCTGGTAAAGGCACAGGCTCTATAGACAAAGATCCGGGTTTGGATCCTGGCTCCACCAAGTACCGACAACATGACCACCCATAACCTCAGTTTCTTCATGTGTTAAATGGGCTGATGGAGCTCACCTACAAGTGGTCATGTCAAAATGAGATGGTACGAGTGACTCTCAGGCAGAATGCTTGGCAAATTGCTGCTTTATAATGTCTTCTTAGGTAATTCCGTTGTCCATTGGCTTGCGAATACCTCCTCATTTGGTTTAAGAAAAATAGCATGCTTTAAGGATTTTAAAAATAAGGAATGAAGATTTACTGATTAATGCTGGGTGTATTTTTATGGGTCATTTATTAAAAAAAAGTAGGAGTTCTCTAAAGAGAATTTATTCAGTGTGCCTAGAATATGATTCAGTTAAAAATGATTTTCCTTTAAATCCTTTTCAGGAATTTTCTGTGATTTTTTATTGAATAGTAGTTGAAGTTTTCTGAGGAGATGTTACATTTTGAAAAGTTTATTCTAGTAACAATTGATACATTAAATAAATGATTCATATCCCTGGACAGCATAAAGCCTTGTTTTTTTTTTTATTATGTATAATTTTAGGGGTTAGTTCTATGACATTTTATTGGGTAGAAGTATTTAGCATTTCCATTTTACAGGCAGAGAAGTTGAGTCATACGATACTCATTATACAAGGGCAGCAGAGGCTGATTAATTTGGGCAGAGGAGGAAAAGTGTGTGGAGAAAAAATCCTTGATTCTCAAACTGGACAGATTCTGAGGTGCTGTGCAGGTGAAACAGTTTTGATTTTGCTTCTGGGTTGTCCTAGGTTTCGGCGCATGTGCCTGGAAAGGTCTCTCGGGCAAAGATGCTAATTTAAGAAGGTTGTCATTCTAAATGCTCTTAAGAGGATTAAGCAAATTCCACAGCAAATAAATGAACATGTTTGGAAGGTTTTCCACCCTCATGTAATTTCCAGAAAACAGACATGATTCACTTGTTATACCAAACACACAGGTATGTTAATGAGCCTGGCTCACATGACTGGACAGCTCGGAGGGAGCCTCATCTATTGGCGTGGGTTCCGCTGCAGGAACCGCACCTGGAGCTTTAATTAGAATTTATTTCCAGCGAGTGCTGCTCCCGCCTTTTTCTCCCCAAAGTACGGAAGCGCCCTCCTTGCCTGGCCGTTAGTGTGCAGAGCCCTGCGGCTAACACACTCCCCTGATCATCAGGAGGGTGATGGAGCCAGTTTGCTTAAAACACTTAGCTACACTTGCAGCGGGGATCATCAGTCACTTCTGTGTGTTCACGTCCACGTGCAGGGGAGAAAATCGACTTTTGCTGCCGACAAACGCTAATTGACCACCAGTTGTTTCAGAGGGACTGTGATGTTGAAAACTGGAGTCCCTTTCATTTTTATATGTTGGATGCAGACAAAGTGCACAGCGACACCCCCGCTGTCAGTACACCCACCAGGGAGGGGGTCGGAATTTGGATCTGCATGTTTTAGTATTCAGATCCTGGCACTGGTCAGCTTACAGTGTTCTCGCTGGGTTTGAGAGACTGTTTCTGTAGTGATTTCTTTGGTTTCCAATAAATTTGCACATCCGTCTCCTTCAGTCGAGTTCTGATGAGTTCAGATGGGAGGGGCATGTGAAATTGGGGCGGGCAGAGAGGTGCAAAGAAGACTAGCCACCATCTGGTTACCTGTCATTTTTTATGGGCCAAAAAATGCTTGTCTTGTTTTCTTTTCTCCTCCATCCACCCCTTCAGGTCAGGGAGTCGTCTTCAAGAATTTCTTCTTAAAATATAAAGTAATGATGAAGGCAGTGTGTCTCTTTGGTTGATTTCATTTGATTTGGGTTCATTGTTAAAGATTTTTCCGGTGAGGTTTTTATGAGCCCTTAAAAGCTGGAAGAGCAGCACAACCAAGGAGAGAAAGTCAGAGAAACGAGTCAGCGGCCCCTGTGAGGTCTAGGGGACGAGGGCAGGAGGTGGGGCAGAGACAGCACCGTGGCCTCCCCTGCAGCCCTGAGGCCAACGTGCGCATGTAAAGCCAGCGTCTCTTGTCGCCATGTGTTCTACCAGGACTCCCACTAAAGGAATGCGTGGAGATTTGGGGAGGCCTTACCTTTTACCTTCTTGTCAAACATCTTTAATGCTGACTGTATTTATTCAAGATGACACAGAGATCACCTGCAGAGCGTGAGGGAGCGGTGCTTGCTTCCTGTCTTGCCCGCCCCAGGCTCACTCATCGGACACCTGATTCTTACAGGCACTGCAGTGCCCGTGGGGGGAGCTCTGCTCTGTGGTTGGAGCTCTGCTCCTCGGGGAGCTGGACACGGGAGTGCTCACATTGGAGCCGGTCGCACCAGCGCTGATTCCACTCCACATGGTGAGCCCTTTGTTTAAGTAGTAGAGGTGGGATCCAGAGTCTTCATGTGTCTATGGAGTTCTCCAGTAAAGCCAACTTGGAGGAAAGAAAGAAAATGCCTACTGTTCCATGACTGTGTCCTCAGGGTTTAAAGCTCACTGGGGAGCACACGTGAGATCTCATCCAGTAAATACTCTGGGGTCTTGACTCTGACTTATCATGAATTTGGCATTCTCATAATGTTATTTCTCTTAAAATATGTCTAAGCAATCATTTTTGTGTGATGATTATGTGTGCATAAGGGTTCTGAAGAAACTGTTGTGGATGAAATTGTGGGTATCACTGGTACCAGAAGGGCTGCTGGCCTTGGGGGCTGCCCGAGCTCCACACAATTTGTCACCAGCAGTCTTTCAGATTGCATCTTATTCCAGAGCTCACCGGGGCTCCCATCTCTCACTATGTGTCTTGAGAGAATATTTGTTCAGAGGGGAGGTGACAGGGTGCTTCCAAGTCTGGGTTCTGGGGTTCCCTGTCTAAAGGTGGCACTAGCACAAATCCTTTATTCATGGAGTAATGAAGGCCCCCAGCCTCGTGGCTAATTGGGCCTCCCTGTCCTTCTTCATGTGAGGAGCCGGAGGCCTTGGGTAAGGCCCCCAAACATGTTTTTGGTGAGCTTTCAGCCCTATCACACCACCTGTGTTGTCCAGTTTCACTCACATGAGTTTGATTTTTTACTGGTAGATGTGCCTCCTGGACAGTGCCTGGGACTTCCAGGTTTCTGCTACAGTAGGAACACTGAAGAAGGTTCACCCCGTAAGGTGTGTTCGGGGGCCTCGGGGACAAGTAGGGACCCACAGACAGATGTCTGGATGGGTGGCGATCAGGCCCGAGTCTTAGAAGAACAGAGATTCCATTACTGTTGTAACAGTGAACTTAAGGGAGGAATTCGGGAAGGTCTGATGCAATTGAGATTAAAAATATTATCTGGTTTTTATTGTTTGCAGTAGTGGTTTTTAACCCTTAGACCCAGTCCCCGCTTTTTATAAGAAATTATTTGTAACCTTTCTTTTTTGGTGCCCGGAATTGAACATCATAGAAAGTGTAACCTAAGTATAAATATGATAAACAAATAGGTAGATGGAAAGATGGAGTACCTAAGTCCTTATATTATGGGGTATTTTATATTCTATGCTAATTAGTGACCTCTCAGGACAAAAGGCGCATACAAAGGAAGTCACTTATAATAAACTATTTTTCCAAGCCTTACCTAACTGGGAAACAAATGGCTTCAAAAGGTTAGATCACCTTCCAGGCCCCGGGGAAACTCCTTGTCAGAGTTACACTTGCTGATGGTGTCCTGTGCTAAGTGCAAGCAAATGCTGTTCGGAAGCTGCCCGGAGGCCGACTCCGGGGATCCCTTCTCCGTCGCAGCTGTGAGGGAGTCTTGCCTTTCCTGTCCACAACCACAGAGGCTATTTTAAATCTCTGAAAGCTGCCATACCACTGTATATCACAACCCCCACAAGATATGTTGAATAAAGTAGAAAACTTTAAGTGTCTCCTTTAGGATAGAAATAGGATATAAAATAAATCATGATTTAAAAATTCTAGTGCCCGAATAAGTGCTACATTACACTGGCTGCATTCATACCACATATTGTAGTTAGATATATTTATGTTTTTTATCTTAAAGAAAAAAAATCATATGATGCATTCTTGTGTCAGAGGTGACGAGAAGAGAGCAAGTGTAAAACCGGGAATCGTGATGCTGCTCAGTCTAAGATCGGCTCGGTCACCGCACAGATCCTCTTAACTCATTTTACTGCACTTTTTGGAATTATCTTCTCACTTGGAAAAACCCCTGTGTCACTTAGATTTGTTAGTAAAACAATTCTTTTTCTTACCTAGAGCATCAGTGATGTTTTCAGGATGATAAAAAAAACTTGCCCATGGCATTTAAACAGTTGCTTTTTCTCGTAATTCATGGCTCACGGTCTCGTATTTGTCACAACTGGAGAACTGTGCTTTCTGTGTGCAATCTCTCACTGCTTTGGTGACGCAGGGACACGTGTCATTACGGGATGGAGTATGATAGTAGTTGTTTGCATTCTCTCCCTAAATCTGGAGTCCTGTGTTATGTTTTCTGTTAACTTAAAAAATATGAAGTTATTTACCTAAATAGCTAACATCGCACCAGTGATGCATATCAAATTGGCCCAACTAGGAATTCCAATATTAAATGAGATAGTAATTTCACAACCCACTATTCCAAAAATTTGGATTGATGGTTCAATTATACCAGGGACATTAGCTGTTTCAATTGAATCAATCATTGCTTTCTTCAATAAAAGTTTCCATTCCTTCTGCCCTTTTGGTTTATTGTTCTTCAGAGTTTCATTTGCTTTCTTTCCCAAATATATATGATTTTGGCTTTTGTCATTGAAAATCATTGCTGGTTTTGCTACCTCATGCTGGAGAGGGAGCCTTGTGACTGTTTTATAGTCACTGATTTCATGCTTGTATGTGCTTAATGCCACCTTGCAGGGGTGTGCAGACCTAATGAAGTGTGTACATAAAAGGCTTATTCTACACTGAGTGCAGGGTTAGTGTGAGCAGCCCACGTCATCAGTATCATAATTAATCCATTACAATCATCCTCTGTTAATCAGTGTTATCCTTCTAACGTCTCCAGGAGAGGAAATGTAGTATTCTCAATGCAAATTTTGCCAAAATTTAGTCAATTCAACACCTTTAAAGCTTTCCTGTCAATAGGACTGTGTGCCTGGTATCCCTACTTTTGCTTCTCCTGATCCAGGACGTGGTCTCCTCGGCTGATGATCCACGAGACACTGGATTCTTGGTCCCATGACTCTGTGTGTTCTGGGACATCTGGGGACTTCAGCATTGTTTTAGGGGCTTTGTGTCCCACCTCTTCATAGCATTGCTGAGATGAGATCTGTGGGTTCACCCTGATTCTTGAGTGTACGGTGCATTTTTTCTAGAACCAACACAAGCCAGCGTGGCAGCACTGCTTTGACCACGTGCTGGGACAGCGTGTGCTTGTCAGTTCTTGGGTTTAAAATTTCCTGTTCTAATTTCTAAAATGGGGTATACTGACAGATACACCCTATGTAAACAGAAGCTCTGTGGGGTTTTCAGCAACTTCTAAGAGCATAAGTACTCCTGAAGCAGCTAACCTTCCTCCCAAGAAGTGAGGAGCTAGCCGGCAAGTCCTGGGTGCCTGTGGCAGCCAAGCTCTGCAGCCAAGGCTGCTCACTGAGGCGCAAGGAGAAAAACTTAAAAACCTACTTCCATGTTATGTTTCACAGAATCTCAGAACTGAACGTTTTAATATTTAAAGAGAGGTGATTATTTTTTAATAAATTATTTTATTTTTTTCCTTTCTCAGTATTATTAGGTAGAATTATTACAGTTCAACTCCACATACACATATTGCATGTAAATACATGTATAGAGTACACTGCATTTTTTAGTTTACATATATGTACTAATTATTGTTTCTAAGAACAGATTAGAGCTTTAGATTTTTAAACTTACATAGTTACCAGAGGAATAAAGCCAACTACAAAAGAATAATAAACAGAATATGGTAATCCAATCACAAAGGACAGTCAGATGTGCTTACACATATTCAAGAAATCAAAATAATAGTTAGTTCATTGGCAGTCTTATTATTATTATTAAATTTAGATTCCTCATAAATGAAATCATATGGCATTATTCTTTCTCTTTCCACCCCACTTCACTTAGAATGACAGTCTTCAGGTCCATCCATGTTGCTGCAAATGGCATCTTTTATGGCTGAGTAGTATTCCATTGTAGATATGTATCACCTCGTCTTTATCCAGTCATGTGCTGATGTACATTTATGTTGTTTCCATGTTTCTTTTTCTATGTCCCTTCTGGCAGCAATTACTGATTTTAAATATTTTCCACCTTAAAATCCTTCCTGAAGGATATGTGGTAACAGGAATCAAAAACAGTTACAGCACATGGTTGTGTGTGATGCGCCCTGGGGGCTTGGTAGGAAGGTTTGCCGAAAGGATTTCAGATTCTGGTCCAACGATTCCTCCTATTGTAGCCCTGCTGACTGCCTCTCTCACTGTCTGCCCTACAATTCTGACCAGTCCCTTCTGTGAATCCCACTGTATTGTGCACAAATTTTGTCCAATTGGTGTCATCCCGTAGGGACCTTCGGTGAGGCACCTAAGCTCCTGTGTAGGTTTCTTCCATCAGCCCTTAACTTCCTTGGGAGCCGGGACTGTCTCATTGCCCCAAGAATCCCTAATGCCTAGTGAGAAGCCTGATACAGCTGGTACTTAACGAGCACATGGGTCAAATGGAAAAACGTGATCAAAGAAAAGGCCCTCGTTTTTCAGACATGCCTACTTGAGTACATAGGGTAAAATGACATCTCTTCTGGGATTTGCTGTCTAATACTTCAACAAAGGACAAGGCAAAGAACAAAGGTCTGAATAAAGCAAATACGGAAAAGTCTGTGAATTCCTTAATCTGGGTGACGGGCTTATTGTTCTATTCTTATTGATGTATACTTAAGTTATTTTATAATTTTACTACCATTAGCTGAAGAGCAAGTATTAATACGTATTAACTGAAATCCTTAGAGCTGACCAAACTTACCCCACACAAAATCCTTAATGTCCAAGTAGTCTGTCTTACAGAAATCTTTTCCCACAAAGACAAGGAAAAAGGGAGACAGATCCGTGCAGTATTTCCACGTTGTCAAGAGACCCAAGACCGACACAAAGTAAGAGATTCGAAAAAAGATAAAGAGGCTGAAATCAATGTCCTGAAAACCTAGCCAGGAATTCTAAATGGCCCAACTTAACTAACCTCAGCACTGCCGCATCAAGAAAGGGGCAAATAGCACCTAGTGGATTTTTTTTTTAAATAAATAAATAACGATCCAGTTCCTACCACAGGCAATTATGATAAGACTGAGTATAAATTTTAACACCAAATAGTGTACAAATTATAATTTCTACTTGATTCAAACTGCTTCTTCTTTTAAATCTGAATCCTTTTATTCTTAAGAGATATTTGTGGCATATGACCTAGTGATAAAATTTTCAACCGGCTTGTATTCAAAAATTTCACCAATGTGAGAGTTTATTACATCAACTATTGCTTTTTGGGAAACCCATGTGCCTTGTCACTCTCTTTCATAAGATTTCCTGTGGAAAATTCAATCCCTCATTCAGGAAAGGGCTGAGCAAACGGTCTGATGGAAAACATTCATACACTGCAACACAAGAAAATGAAAATGACGGTGAGCAGCCCGTGAAGCCGGCAGACACACACAGCGCATGGCTGTGTTCCCGCCTCGACTTTCTGTAACCAGCAGGGAAAAGGTGCATCTCAAGAAATAGTCATAAACACTTTTCAGGACCTGAGCACACAATTTCCCTTTCCGGGTTTTGTGGGCTTCCGTTTAATTCTATGAGAAGTGTTTAAAACAACAGAACAACAGCTGAGATAGGGTTTAAAGTAACTTTTATGTCTTAGTGAAAATAAAGCCAGCTGATAGTTATCATTTTTAGTTGATTTGATCTCACTCTTCTACTTTACCTCTCCAACCACCTCCACAAAATGACGGTGAACGTCCCCTCCTGGGTCAGAAGGCTAAGTAGAAAGTATCAATCACATGGAGGTGTGCTTTGTCGTTTTATTTTTCAAAAGAAACATGTTTCATTCATGTGACTTAATAATTAAGATCAAGAAACAAACTCTATTCAATAAATGTTAGCCAATACATGTCATCATAGCTGCTCATCAGGTTTGGCCCCATGTTACACACATTTACATGAACATCTGCCTTGTGCTGTCATGGGACATGGTGAGTGGGGACAGGGTCTCTGCTCTCACAGGGCACACAGCCTGGTGGGGGGGAAGTGTTCAATCATTGCCGTTTTTTAATGTACTTACAAATTACGGGAAATGCTATTTAAAAAGAACAAAATGAGTCAATGAAAGAGAAAAATACAAGGACAGTATTTAGGCTGAGGGAAGACAGGGAACCTCTTTGAAGGGCTGACACTCCACTGAGACCCAAAGGACAACGCCGGTGCTGCAGGTGAAGGGCAGGGACACACTGAAAGAGGGCTGATATCCAGAATATACCCAAATCTCTTTAAACTCAACAAGAAGAATGAATAACCTGATTAAAAAATGAGCAAAATGCCTGAACACACACCTCATCATAGAAGGAATCTAGATGCCAAAGAACTCTATGGAAACATGCTCCAGAGCATCTGTCATCAAGGGGCTGCAGACTGAAACAGCGAGGTACCACTGCACACCTGTCAGAACTGCCAAAACGCAGAACACTGACAGCACCGAATGCTGGTGAGGATGTGGAGCGACAGGAATTCCCATGCATTGCTGGTGGGAATGTAAAATGGCCCAGATACTTTGGAAGATGATCTGGCAATTTTTTAGAAAACTAAACGTACTCCTACCATATGATCCGGCAACTGTGCCCCTTGGTGTTTACTCGACAAAATGGAAACTTATGTCCACACACAAATCTGCATACAGATGTTAATAGCAGCTTTATTCATAATCACCAGAGCTCAGAAGCAACTAAGCTGTTCTTCAGTAGGTGAATGGATAGATAAACTGTGGTCCAGCCAGAAAATGGACTAGTATTTGGTGTTAAAATGGAATGAGTAATCAAGGCATGGAAAGACATGGAGGAACCTTAAATACATATTATTAAGTGAAAGAAGCCAATCTGGGAAGGTTCTGCAACTGTCTGATTCCAACTGTATGGTGTTCTGGGAAAGGCAAAACCACAGAGACTAAAAGATCAGTGGCTGTCAGCGGCCAGAGCGGAAGGAGCAATGAATGAGGTGCAGCACGGAGCATTTTTAGGGTCACTAAGACAGACTACTCTATTTGAGGCTGTGACGGTGCATACATGTCATTGTACATCTGTCCAAACCCACAGAGTGCACACCACCAAGTGTAAATCCTAGTGTCAAGTATGGGCTCTGGGTGATGATGACGTGTCATTGTAGGTTCACCCACTGTCGCAAATGCATGCTCTGGTGCAGGCGTCAATAGTGAGGAGGCTGTGGGGACAAACTGCAGTTCATACACCCAATCCAGCCCCAGGCACCGCTGTGAATAAAGCTCTGTGGGTGTGTGGATTGTTCGGCCGCTCTGGCGTCTGAACAGCAGAGCTGAGCAGCTGCACCAGAGATCAGGAGGCTTGCAGACTCTGAAATACTTACTTCCAAGCCCTTGACAGAGAAAATTCTGCTCAGCCCTGTTCTACACGAATCAGAATTCACCCTGATGGGACAGGACAGCAGGGCCCAAACCAGGCATGGTTAATGTGACTGAAGCAATGTTTTAGTTCCAACACCTTTGCTGAAGTCCTGCAGGTCCAGTGACAGAATGTAGCCAGGAAGCGTCTGCAGGAGGAGTCGGTAGCAGGTCTTCCCGCCAGGCTCTGGGATGCCGGGGGCCGCGCGCTGCACGGGGGCCACCCGCCTGAAGAAGGCGGACTTGCAGTGGAAGCCGATCAACTCATAGAGCTCGGAGAGGATGCTGCACTGCTGAATTCGCTCCTCGGAACGCTGAAGCACAGGGAGAAAAGCAACAAGCATCTGAACGAAACATGTAAGTGAACAAAGACCCGGAATAAAAGTTTTCCCTTAAAACAGAGACCCGATGACACAGGAAGGAAGAGGAAGGCTGACTTCGTGCACTGACGGGACCGGATGAAGAAACGCAGGGAAGCAGCGCTGTGAAGATGCTCCAGACCCCCTCCGGGCCCCACCTCTCCGCGTTCAGCCTGTCCTTTTACTAGAAAGGCCTGTATTCCCTGAAACAGAGGAATCTGATAACCACACATGAGAAACAGAGAAGGGAAAGAGGAAAAGGAAGGGAAAGTAAAGGAACAACAGTTCATCTAGACCCTAGGGTTTGGACGGGACTTTCACCAAACACACAACTTCTCAAAGCACAGAGCACACAGTGAGAGGCTGACAGAGTGACTGCGACTTCTGCTCCTTAAGCAGCAGCTACCTGCCAGCACACGCTGCTCCCCTTACTGAATCATTACAATCATCTCAGAAACGATTATTACCCCGGCTCACAGGCAAGGACATCTGAAACTCGGGGAGGAATTATTATCATCCTGGAAAAAGTCCCCTGACCCAGAAGTGTCAGAGCCTCCAGTAGAACCTGGACTAAAATGCTCCGGTTCACCACAGGCCCTGAGGCTCAGGCTGAGGCCATGTCAGGTCTGCACGGGCCCAGAGCATGAGTCTGTGCGACAGGGAATGCTCCCACTTGAAGTGCCAGGCCAAGACACTCAAGAACCTATGAAATGGAACCAAATCCCCAAACTAATTTCCAAACGACTGCCCTGTCCGGGAGGACTGCTCGGCACATCTGCGCTGTCACCTGTGCACAGGCTGAGCAAGGGGCCCAGAGAGTGGCATGACGTCCCAGTGGAAGTGGCTTGGAGACCACTTCATCACAGGAGAGACTCTCCCGGATTCCAACGTTAACTCTCCATTCCATTTCCAACTGGAAAGTAAGTTTAGACTTGTTTTCCTCTCCTAGAAACAAAGAGAGTGGTAACATCAGCAGGAAACTCAAGACAGAGGAAGTCTCCTGGCCATCTGGAAGGATAGGCCCGGGAGGGAACAGAGACAGGATCAGAAAGACCCGATTTCCAGTCCGAAGTCTGCACGTCACTCGATTTGACAGTTACCGTATTAATACAGGTGATAAAATCTAATTATGATTCTTGGGAAAACTAAATGAAATAACGTATGCCACTAGCATAGGTCTAAAATCCTCCATGAGTATTCCAGAAATGGACGTGATCGTGGTTAGTTACTGTCTGCCCAAGTCTTGGGTGCTAAGACCACATCAGCCAGCCAGAGATGTGACGGAGAATGCCTCACCAGCCAGCAGCCTTCTCCAACTTGGAAACTCATAGTATCTGAAGAACAGGCAGTGGCGGATGCTTTGGGACACTCTGGAGGTAGCACTCCAGTGATGACATTAAAAAGCTGTGGAGAATTTAGAGGACCATGCAGTTCAAATACAGAATACACATTCCATGTCTACCCACATTGATCTCTAGCTATGATGATTCAGAGAGGAAATACATATTCAAACTTACAACAATTTCCCACATAAGTGCATCAAAACTATTTGGAAAGAATGTAACTTTCTTTAGATCACAAAGCGGGGATTACAAGGTTTGTTCTAAGAGCCCTACTTGTAAAACATCTGCTAACATAACTGGGTCCACTATCAGTCATCAACATTCGAAGAGAAGGATGGAAAAGAACAAAGCCAAGCTAATATACTCCAGTCTTTTGTTGGGTTACGATGTCACAGAGGAGATGGACAAGTCATCAAGGAGCCACTCTGCCGTGATCACGGAGCCGGGGAACGGGATGGGCGGCAAGATGTATGACGCAGCTGCAGCTGTGCCCACGCTTCTAGGCAGGTACCCAAAGTCACCTCGACAAGGTGTCAAACGCTTGTGCCCACGTCATCATCACCTGACATGTATTAAAGAGAAATGAAAACCTATAAACGGCCAATACCCTTGGTGGGTACACTGTCCAAAGAGCAATGTCACAGTTTGACAACTGACCATCTCAGTTCCCTGGGATTCATTCTTGGAGAACCTTAAAAACCACTCCTCTGTCCTCAAGAAGTGCTGCCTACTTGCCCTATATTTGGCTCAGGGATACAGCACGTTCACGTGGTCTTTAATGTCTGCACAGCTTTGACTGTCTTTCTCCAGGTTCACTTGTCCATTCTGAAGAGGCCTGAGTTAAGTCCATCCTCTGTAAGATCAATTCCCTCCAGTGACAAGTCATCGAGCCTGCAATTAAAAGCCAACTGAACAGGACTGTCCTCAGCTAAAAAGTCCACCCACCCTTCACTGCTTTCTTAATCTCCTCTCCTGGCTAATTGCAACAGACTAACACCTCCCTCCACCCAGCTCCCCAACTATGACAAACAGAAAGTAAGGTCCATCAAAGAGGAGACAACTCCATAGTCACCTCTGAATTCCTAGCATATAGTAATGACAATAAATAGAACAATGATTATGGCTTCTTTCCTTTAAAACCTTTCTGGTTATTTAAATGAGACCTTGGAAGAGAGGTGTTTGGGTCCAGTATCTTGATCCAGAAGACTCTGGAGGTCTTTTTCGGAATGGCTGTTCACTGATTCATTCAAAACACAACTTCTCATTCCTGGAGAAGCTGTGATTTTCGGCCAGGAGTTTGTGGTCACTCTCATGCCAGAACAGCTTTAAACTAAATCCTTACCATGGATTTGTTATTTTCCCCTGTTCCAAAAAAATTGACTTTCCTTATTTTCTTGCCTTGAGGAATGTTTTTTTTCTTTCTTTCTAATTCACCCTTTAGTAAAGCAGGCTTCTCAGGATGTGCTTGGCCTTACATAGGAACAGCCATCCAACTCCCAGTGTCAGAGGCCTGGGGCTCACCTCCGACCCTCATGTCAGGGCAAGTGAAACTCAGTTCAGGAGCCAACCAGCACCCCGGGGATTCTAAGGCTCGTGTATCTCCGAGAATTTCTGCTTTCTGGTTTGTCTTGGCTTCTGAGGATTTCCCCTCACTTTCTTGACAATTATCTGTGCAGCATGAAAGATGAGGAAGGAAGGATTTATTTCTTAATCAGCATTTTAAGGAACTTGTGTAATGAAGGTTTTCACAAGTTCCTAGAATCCTCCATTGCCAAGACAGAAAACACACTAGATATTTTCTAAATTTAGGAATCATGTGCATTTTTTCTTTGCTTTAGTTTTCTTAACTGCTAACAGACATTTTTTAATTAAAAAAAAATATGGCCGCTAATAGGATAGAACATTGAAGGGGCAAACAAAATTAAAGGGCAAAGACAGAAAAATGATAAGTACTCTACAAAGTTAATAGAATACATACACTATGGATCAGATCAGCAATTCTCAGCAACAGCTAATTGAAACATGACCATGAGGTAAAACTTCTCTCCTGTCAGGAGATGGCCAACAGAAAATTGAATTAAAACAACAAATTAAAATTCTAAGTCTGGCGAGGTATAGAAGGCTACCAGCTACATGTGTCTTCTTCTGGAAAAGAGGGAGGCTCACCAGCCCTTTACTGTGGGGCCTGAGCCCAGGGGAGGGCGGTGAAGTGAGCTCTGTAAGTACCCAATTAGCAAAGTGAGTGATGAATAAAGAGACGTGAGCTTTAATGACAGAGATGATACTACTATTCACTTGTCCTGTAAAGTATGTCTTCACGTTCAGTGATCAATACCTCGGCGTCCTGAGGGATTGAGATTATAGGAAAATGCACAGCCCGGGCCCAGACCTCCTCTTTGAGCTCGTGACACTGCACTTAGATGTCTCAAGGGCACCTCCAACTCTACCTGCACAGAGCTGACTTCACGGATCTCCTCCCATAGCCGTCCTGCCCAGGAACCCTGGTCGGGAGGGGAAGGTCTCACTGCCTCTTCCAGCTCAGGCCCATCACTCACAGATGGGCCTGGACCCCTTCTTCAGGGCCCAGATTTCCTCAGTCACTGAGTCCCACCACCCACACCTGTCCTACCAGGTACTCACTGGCACTCACTCAGCACTGACTCTGTGCTGGGGTCCATGCTGCACACTGTGCACACGTTATCTCACTCAATCTCCACAGCAGTCCTAGGAAGTGGGTACATCACTGCTTCAATTGATTAGATAAATTGTTTCACTTCCTTGAGTGCATCGTTCAAAGTGACACGGCTACTGAGCCAAAAACCTGGGACTGAAAACCACTTGAAAACTGAACACTGCTACACCTCGCAGCCACCCTACTCTGACTCATCACATCACCTCCTGCTGAGCCTACTAAATGTTTGCAAGCATTTTACAAGCACAAAAGTGATCTACGAGAGCACCCCACTCCCACTTAAAATCTGTCAATGACGGTCCACTGCCCTTAAGGGAAAGCCCCACCGCGCCTGAGCACAGCCCAATGGCCCGGCGTCCTCGTTCCCTGAGCGGCCGCGCTGCCTCACCCACCACGCAGCTCTACACGTGCCGTGTCCAGGACAAGGATGCTGACTCCGTACAACCTGGGGCTCTTCTCACTCGAACAATGATCACCCTCTTCAGTGGTCACCCTCTTCAGTACTGACTCTCAGAAAAATGTTTTCTCTGGATGAATCAATATCTTTTTCCTTACAACTTCCAGTCATTGATAATGAGCTTCCGCCAAAAGAGAGAAGAACTATTCCTCAGTCTCCTTATCTGAAAAGTGGGAATAACAAGGAAATATGTGAGGTTTTAAGAGAAATAATATTCATGTGAGGCTGAGTGACAATTCCCAACATACACTAAGCACTCAATATGTGCTTACTTAATATTAATAAGAATAGATTCCATTCCAGCAAACTTAAATCAATGTTTTATGGCTTTGTCCAACAGACTACAGACAAACTGTTGGACGAACCCCTTTGAGTAGATCAGCACAAGCGTCCTGGGAGAGGTAAGCGCTGGCCCAGTTTCAGGGGCAGCCAACCAGCACTACGGGGCGGGGGCAGTTTGCTCAAACTCTTACATGTTGCTTGAGCATTTAGTTGTCGTTATTGAATAAAGACAGGTGTTCTTTAGTCAAAGCTCCTGAAACATAAATCTTCAAAGATTGATGCAAATTAGGTTTCAAGTACAACATTCTCCCTAGGAATTATTTGAAAATCATAGTCTTAGCTCCTCTGCACATCAAAAGGGCATGTTCTTAATGTATCTGACTATATACACTGAAAGGATTGTTTAAAAGAAATTTAGATGAAGCCATCCTAAATAAGCTCTCAGTATTATCTGCACAAAGCCCCACCCAAGGGTCTCATTTCTCACTTCCACGTAGGTGTTCAGGTTGCTTAACCTGGGTCTTGCTTTCTTATAACACGGGTGAGGGAATAGTTGTGGATAGATTTATGTAGCAAATATATACCTAGTGTATTTGCTGTGTAGGAATCCTAGAAATAAACAAATTGATATATAGTCCCACCCTTAAGAACCTCAGTCTTTCCATTTACAACAGCATTAAAAATAAAATGGGAGACACATTTAAAAAAAATTTACAAGGTTTGTACATTGAAAATTTTGAAGTCTCACTGAAAAAAATTTTAAAAGATCTACATATATGGAAGACATCCCATGTTCGAGGAATGGTAGACAATATTGTTAAAAATGTTAAGACTCCCCAAAGTGATCTACAAATTCAATGGAATCCCTATCAAAATTCCAGCTGTCTTCTTTGCAAAAACTGATCCCAAAATTCATATGGAAGTGCAAGGGACCAAGGTCAGCCAAAACAATCTGGAAAAAGAAGAGCAAAGTTGGAGGACTCACTTTAAATGTTACTACAAATCTATAGTACTCAAGTCATTATGGTACTGGCATAAGTTTGGATACGTAAATCTATGAGACACAATAAAAACTCCAGGGGGGGAAACTTACATTTACAGTCAGTTTTCCACAAGAGTGCCAACAACACACCATTGAAAGAATAGTCTATTCAACAGATGGAGCAGGGTCACCTGGGTATTTGCAGGCAAAAGAAAGAATCTGGAATCTTGAACCCCTATTGTATACAACAAATAAAAATTAATTCAAAATGGATCACAGAGAGAAACGTAAAAACTAAACCTATAAACTTTCTAAAAGAAGACATAGTATAAATCTTTGTGGTCCTAGGATAGGCTATGCTTTCCTAGATATAATACCAACAGCAGAAGTGATAAAAAAAACACAGATAAACTGGACTTCATGAAATTTAAAACCATTTGTTACAAAGGACATCATCAAGAAAATGAAATGAAAGGGGAAGGGGGTAGCTCAAGTGATAGAGTGCATGCTTGGTAAAAAAAAATGAATAAATCTAATTACCTCCCCTATAAAGAAATTGTTTTAATGTTTAAAAAAAGTAATATGAAACGACAATCTGCAGACTAGGAGAAAAATTTTGCAAGCATATATCTAATTCGAGACTAGTATCCAGGATATAAAACAAATGCTTACAACTGAACAATACAAAGAAAATGACCCAATTTTTAAATTTGCCAAGGATTTAAATAGATACACAATTGGCCAATAAGCATATGAAAAGATGCTCAGCATCACTAGCCAAATCGAAATCAAAATGAGATCTCATCTTACACCCACTAGGATGTTTATAATCAAAACATGGGCAATAACAAGTGTCCGACAGGAGGCAGGGAAATGGGATCCCTCATATGCAGCCAGTGGAAAGGGACAACGGTGCAGCTTCTTTGGAAAAGTCTGGTGTTTCCTCAAAAGGCTAGAGTTATCATATGGCTCAGCAATTCCACTCCTACATATAGTGTCATCCCTCAGTGTCCTCGGGGGGTTGGTTTCAGGAACCCACCACCCTGGATCCCATAATCCAAGGATGTTCGAGTCCCTTTACAATCAGCCATCTGGATCCATGAAGTGGAATCTACAGATATGGTGGGCCAACTTTACAGCCAACAGAATGAAAACATATTCTCACAAAAACTTGCACATCAATATTCATAGCAGTATCATTCAGAGTAGCCAAAAGTTACAAACAATATCCATCCATCAATGAATGGATAAAGAAGATGATCAAGAATAGTCCCACAAACTATTGGTCATTGAATCTTTGACAAAGGAGTTGAGAAAATACAATGGAGTAAAGATAGCCTCTTCAGCAAATGGTGTAGGGAAAACTGGACAGCTGCATATAAATCAATGAAGTTAGACTACTCCCTCACAGCATACACAAAAATAAACTCAAATGCCTTAAAGATTTAAACATGTAGGCAAGACACTTTAAACCTCTTAGAAGAAAACAGGCAAAACATCTGACATACATCTCAGCAATGTTCTCCTAGAGCAGTCTACACAAGCAATAGAAATACAAGCAAAAATATATGTGGGATCTAATTAAACTTACAAGTTTTGCACAGCAAAGGAAACAGTAAGCAAAACAAAAAGACAACCTATGGAATGGGAGAAAATATTTGCAATGAATGAGACTGACAAGGGCTTAATTCCCAGAATATATGAACAGCTTTTACACTTGATAAGACAGAAAAACAAACCATTCAATCCAAAAATGGGCAGAAGATCTAAACAAACCTTTCTCCAATGAAAACATACAAATGGCCAATAGGCACATGAAAAAATACTCAATATCACTATCAGAGAAATGCAAATCAAAACTACAATCAAGTATCACCTCACACAAGTCAGAATAGCCATCATTCAGAAGTTCACAAACAATAAATGCTGGAGAGGCTGTGAAGAATATGGAACCCTCTACACTGTGCTGGGAAGGCAGTTTGGTGGAGCCATTGTGGAAAACAGTATGGAGATTCCGCAAAAGACAAAAAATTGACTTCCCATATGACACAGCAATCCCACTCCTGGGCATATATCCAGAGGGAACCCTAATTCAAAAAGACACCTGCACGCCAATGTTCACAGCAGCACTATTTACAATAGCCAAGACATGGAAACAACCTAAATGTCCAATGACAGATGACTGGATAAAGAGGTTGTAGTATAAATATACCACAGACTACTACTCAGCCATAAAAAATAATAAAATAATGCCATTTGCAGCAACATGAATGGACCTGGAGAATGTCATTCTAAGAGAATTAAGCCAGAAAGAGAAAGAAAATTACCATATGAGATCGCTCTTATGTGGAATCTAAAAGAAAGAAAACAAAACAAAACTAAACAAGACAAACATCTACAGAAAAGAAACAGGCACAGAGACATAGAATGCAATCTATGGTTACCAGAGGTGAGAGGGTGTCGGAAGGGATACATTGGGAGTTCAAGATTTGCAGATACTGACTATGTATAGAATAAACAGCAAGCTTATACTGTATAGCACAGGGAAATATATTTACTAACTTTTAGTAACTTATGTTGAAAAAGATTATGAAAATGAATACATGTATGTTCCTATAGAACTGAAGTGTTGTGCTGTAAACAAGAAACTGATGCAACATTATAAACTGACTAGACTTCAATGAAACTATTTTTAAATACACCAAAAACAAAAAAAAAGAAAAAAGATATTATTAAACCAAAAGAATAAATTAATGTTTCAGGCTACAACATGGATGATCCTTCAAAATGTATGCTAAAATAAGCCAGACACAAACGGACAAATACTGCCCTTTTAGGTGAAGTGTATCTAAGTGTTCATTGTACTACTCCTGTAACTTTTCCGGAAGTTTGGTCTATCAAAATAAAAATAAAGTGTACTATTCATTAAAAACATAAAACGATTCCTCACAGGAGGACTTTAAATAATAAATGAAGAAATGCATGTAAAGGTCCTGGAACAACACTTTGCATGTCCACAGTCACTGCTGTCACTGTTACTCAGAGGGTGGTGCCAGCGCTGATGAGAGCTGCCTCCACTCACTCCCCTGCAGACAAGAGTGAGGGCCTGGGCTCTGACAGGCAGGGGAACCGAGAACCTGGGTCAGATACAGCCACGCCCCAAACTCTGCGGTACCCAACTTTCTTATACAAACTGCTACATGTAACGTAAACACGCTACAGGGATGTATCTCACAACACAGGGAATACAGCCAATGTTTTACAATAACTATAAATGGAGCATCTATTGTACACCAGAAGCTTATATCATATTGTAAATCAGCTATACCGTGATAAAAAACTAAAAAATAATTTAAAAATTGTATCACTTTAGTATTCAATTCAGTTTTTAAGTAACTACTAAACAGCTTAGAATGTATAAATGCATTTAAGTGTGATAAGATTGTTTACATATATATTTACTTTCAGCCTCCTGCTAAAAGAGAAATTTAACATTTTTTAAACACAGCTTAACAACAGTAACAACAAAAAGACAAAGGTGAGAGTGAAGAGAAAATGGAGATTCAATACTTAAATGAAACCAGGGGGAGGTAAAGTCATAAAAACGGATGCCATGAAGTCAGGGTAAGTGTTAAAGGCCGACTAGAAATTCAGCTGTAAGATTCCTGGCAGCTAGAGCAAAAAGAAAAAGATGACGGGGCGGGTGGTAGAGCTCAGTGATAGGGCGTGTGCTTAGCGTGCACGGGGTCCTGGGGTCAAGCCCCAGGGCCTTCACTAACAGATAAATACACCTAATTACCTACCCCCCCCACAAGAGCCTCAACGAAAAGATAAAGAGAAATTTCTTTCCTAAAAAACCTGATATTAAATTTAGAATAAATACTTAAAAAAAAAGAAAAATAGAAAAAGATGAGTGACACAAGCGATAATGCCCGTGAGATATATCTGAGGTGGCTGCTGGAAGGTCCCCATGTCCCACGTGCGAAAATCTGAAACATTCTTCTCACCACACAGAGTCATCCTCAGCCCACCCCACACCTCTCCCTGTTAAATGCAGGAGCACAGGCAGGGTCAGACCTTTGCTCTCTCTATGTCATCACAGTGAGACAGGATGGAAGGGGGCAAAGCACAGCCATTCAAGGAAGGCCACAGCAATTAACACCAAAATGGTGAATGATTCAACCCCCAATAGGCCTTGAGGCTAAGGATGAAGAGATTTAACTTCTAGCAGATCTTGAGCTTCATTATACACCCATTGTAATAGTAACATGGTGAATAACACTCCCCCAGGCACAATGGCAGTCCCAAGACTAGCCACAAAAGGTCAAAGGGTGGGAAATGGCCAACTCCCTGGGAATTCCATCCCCTTGCCCTTAGGCTGGTCCTTCTACTTAAGAGCATATGAAACCACCAAGCCCAGGAAAACCAGCAACACAGCGCAGCCTCGCGGTCACCCCTGTCTCTCCCTCTTCGGAGAAGGCCCACACACTGTCTGTGGATTGGGTACCTACTTTTAATCTGAGCATCAAACCCCCACACCTCGTGGTGTTTCTCTTGCCGTTCAATGTAGCTCTCTGAATAAATCTACCTTTACCCAACACTGGCTTGCTCTTGAATTCTTTCCTGCACGAAGCCTAGGACCAACATCTGCCGAGGCAAATCCCAGGGGCCCAACCAAAGCCTGGGACACAGCCCTTCTCATGCTCCACTTATTTTTTCTTGTATCAACAGGACTGGGTTGTAAAGGGAGCTCTGAGGCCCCAGCTAAGGGACCGAAGCAGCCCCCAGGGCTCGAATTGGCGGGCAGCCTCTCCCCCAGCAGGGGCGCTGGGGTCGGCCCGGTTGTCTGTGGTTCCTTGTTGTGCTGACTCCCCATCCAGAGAGCGTTCTCCCTAGGCCTGTCCCCACAAAACCCTTCTCTCCAAAATACAAGCACATCATGTCACAATCCTCTTGTTCAACCAGGAAATGCTCAGCCCAATTTTTCCTTCCCCAGTAAAGAACCTAACTGTCCTCCCTCCCATCCCACCATTTTTTCTTTGTCAGAACTCTGCACTCTCCTCTCACCATCCTGAACTCAGGTGCCTTGCTGGCTGAGACGGAGATGTTTCAGTCTCACACAGCCTTCGTCCTTTCACTTTCCCCTTTCTACCTTAAAAAGCCTTTCCTAAGTCTCCCACCCCTCTGATTCTGAACATCAAAAAGTGCTGAGGTTACAGTCACTATCTGCATACCTCCCAAGCTTTGGCTAGGTTTCCTTTGCAAGGTCTTCATTAAGGAGCTGCATCAAGAAGTTTAAAGACGTTATTCTTACATCTGAGCCGAGAAGCCTGCATAAAATTGAAATGGCTTTGAAGAGAGTGTAAACCAGGGACAGAGAGGAGGCAGGTCCTAGTCAATAGTGTCATGAGGCAAAATGTTCTTCAAAGGCTCAGAGTGGCTTCTGAACACGGAGTCGGCAGGGAGGAGGTGCCAGGCAGTGAGGGGGGTGAGTGACACAGGGTACGCTCCCCCAGCTGGGGAAGAATTGGATTTTTTTCAATTTTTCCAAATAATTTCTTACTTCCTTTTTCTCCTATTGTCACATACCATTTCCTACGAATTAAGAGAATCAATGTCAGTCATTTGGGCCACTTGGGAGAAGCTACACGATGCCATTCACAGGGTTGGGGCATGACAGCCAAAACAGTCTAAGTTGAAAGACCAATGGCCGTATTTCCAAGGTAACCACGGGCATGCAACAAACTCCCCAGTTTCAATGACCTCATCTCAAAGGTGGGGCCAATAAAACTACCAAGCAAGGTGCGTGATGATTGTGGCCGACATCTGTTTACTAGCTAAGTGCCCGTGACAGCTGCCGTTAATGGGGAATGAGTATGATCAACGAGGCCCAGTCTACCTGGTCACACCTGCCCTGCCTTCCTGCCTTGGTGCAGGAGCGGAGCTTGTTTAGCTGAGATGAACGCCCCCAGAGCAGCCCCGACGGGAAATCTCCCAGCTCTGCACGGCGAGGCGTGTTCCTTTCCTTCTCAGAGCTGATCACAATTTGCAGTCTTCTGTTTTTATGTTTATCCCTTTTGTAACTGCCTCCCCTCCAGAGTTTTTGCTCAAGCAGCACAGGGCCAGGTGTGTCTTGCTGCCTGCTGGATATTCTGGGCTGGGAGACAGCCGAACCCACATCGCGCTCTGGTGCTGAATGGAGAGGGCAGAAAGCACAGGGGCCCATGCTGAACTGAGGCCCTGCACCCAAAATTATGGTCTGAGTTGAGGCAAATTATACAGTCTTCTTTACCCTGAGATTCCTCATCTGTCCATGAAAAGAACTGCCCATGGCACACAGAGTTACAAGGATTAAAGGAAATCACCAAATTCACAAACTATTCAAGGGGCTACCAGTGCATCCTCAACAGACAAATGCTGCCTTTACGGCTCTGACACACGCCAAGCGGGAAAGCCGCACACAGTGAACACTGCTAAGTGCCAGTGTGTTAAGTGCTTCACGTGTGCTATAATACTCTTTACAACTTACAACAATCCCAGGAAAAAACGAATATTATCATGCCCATTTCACAGATTCACTAACAAGTTAAGAGAGGTTACATACTAGTCCAAGGCCCTATGGTGAGGAAATGGTGATTTAAAAATGAATCTGGGCCCAGGCCTGGGCTCCATCTCTCTCCCATCCACCTGACCACTTGCCTATGAAATCCACCTGTCCAATACACAAGTTTGCAGCCGGCCAGCTCTTATATGCAATGTGTGCCACCGTTTGTCAATGTTGGTTAATTACCATTAACTGTTCTCAGAAACCACTACAGAAAAGAAAGGTGGACTCACGTCCCTGCCCACAAAGAGGAATTCTGCCATGCCTTCTCCTGTAATGTGCAGAAACCCTTCCCTACACCACTAAATCCAAATGTCTGCTTCCTCCATGTTTATGTTTGCAAACGGCTTATTGAAGTAGAAGGAACCTGCAGTAATTCGATCTCGGCTGCCTTCCAAGGTTGCAGATTATCCATAATCAGTCTGTGAGCTAAAAAACTACAATGTGAATGAAAATATTGCAACCATGTCAGTAAACAAAGAATGCTGAAACCAAGTCATCAGCGGCTGCCAACACACCCCAGCAAGGACAGGCCTGCAGCCCAGCCTCTGCAGCCACTCACCATGGTGCCCTCTGAGCAGACTCAGAATAAGAAGGGACAGGATACTGGCCCTAGATAGCTAGGTGCTTGTCTAAAGAATGAATTCAGAGTCCAAATGTTTGCTTCCTCCCATACATAGAAAAGCACTAAATTCTTGAACTTGAGATACCTGGCTTTCTTTAGATAAGAAGCAATCTTTTATTGTTCCAACTTCCTGGTCTTTGTTGTAAAGCTCCTATATATCCTAGCTCCTCCTCAACCTCTTGGGAGCAGTCCCTCAGGGCGATCTGAGAGGATGTCATCTGGCCTTCAGTCCTCCTGCCAAATAAAACATAACTCTTAACTTTTAGGCTGCACGTGTATTTCAGTCAACAGTTTTGGAAACCATAAAGGGACCCAGAGCAGATTTCTCTCTACCTGAACTCCCCGAGTAACC
The DNA here is from genome assembly GCF_048564905.1 of Vicugna pacos. Taxonomy (NCBI): domain Eukaryota; kingdom Metazoa; phylum Chordata; class Mammalia; order Artiodactyla; family Camelidae; genus Vicugna; species Vicugna pacos. The sequence goes on along the minus strand of NC_133023.1, from coordinate 48,071,321 downwards.
GGAGCCTTGGTACCAGCAGTGGCCCTTTGTGCCCATCCGCCTCCTCGGGGAGTCCAGATGAACCTGGGTGAGTCTCTCCTGGTTCTAGGATCTCCCATATTGGTTGATGATCCTGAGATTTATTTGGCGGTGTTTCCAGGTACCTGGCCCTCCAGGTGAAAGGTACTGGGGGAATTACCCACCTAGTGGGGTCATACTGGGTGGGGCCTGGTTGAAACATAACGGGAAATAGCCACCTTGAATAGACGTCCGAAGTGGGGCTGGTGGAAACATACCAGGAAAATACTCACCCAGTGGAGACGTCCTGAGCGGGTCCAAGTTGAAAGACACTGGCTTCAGGACTGAGTGGTTAGGTAAGAGGCTGGTCTAATGTTTTCCTCACTTTGGTTACCTCCATTGAATTTTTCGGGATAAAAGTAAAACTCTTATGAGGAACCTTTCAACTCCAAAAATGGGACCCTCCTCCTGGCTGGTAACAGCTTTCTTCCGTGACAGAGAAACTTGCAGGAATGGTAGGGGCAAAGACTTCATGCCATAGAGTTGTCCCTGTGGGAAATCTTACTAGCAATTTTATTCTGAGAACCCGACCTTACAATGGGAAATAGAACTTTAAAAAAAAAAAAAAAAGTAAAGAAAAGAAAAAGAAATAACACATTGCCAGCCTCCAACTAATACCCCAGCCAGGTTTATATACGTACAAGACTTACAACATTATTTGGGAATTAGAAAAAAAAATCTCACTCTGAAAGTAACTAACCAGGCCTGATAAAAACAGTTTTTGGAATTCTGAACTTATAAAAACGAAATCCCCTTTAGGGGGAACTTGGATTTCTCTTCCTGTGTCTTTGAATTGTAAACATTTTATCTTTCTCCGAGTGTTTTATATGTGTGTATGTATGTATATATGTGTTTCCTTTTTTTAAAGGAAAACTTGGACTCTGCCATGCAAAAGGTACAAGTATTGTGTACATATGGTGGCCACGCAAATAAATTGGGATTCTCAACAATCCTTTTGTAGTACTAATTTTCAGACATTTTGCCATCTTAACCTTTGTTGCATCAGCCTGGGCCACAAAGGCCTCTAGCTTTTGGAGAGTAAACTTTTGAATTTTATTTAGGCAACACCCCCACTCTCATGTGGAAATGCATCTTCATCTTACTGGTTTAAAATCACGATCTACATATATATAAATTGATGGCCATATGATGGATCCTTTAATTTGGAAAAACTTTTAAATTGGTGAAAGTTGAAAGAGCTCTCATTATAAACAGCTGTTTTATTGGTACCTATTAAAATCAAGTTTAAAGGTAGAAGAATATATTTAATGGTTAACCTAAGAACTTAGTTAAAAAAAAAAAACTGGTTTGAAATGCTACATTTGTGTTTTTCCTTTCCTATCAATGGTTTTAGAGATGCTAATAAAAACTTAGAATAATTAATGTTAATTAGGCTGATAATTGGAAAAACGATTGTAAAAATGTCGGAAAAAAAGATAAGGGGCTTATCCCAAATGGATAAATATTTTTAAATGGTTATTTTGAATGAGATAAATAAAATGGACATTTTTGGATTTAGATACTAGGTTTTGATACTACACTACGTAAAGTTAAGAAAAAGGGCCAAAGGGATCACCTACTGCCCCCAACATTAAAGTTCAAACAAGTCCGTTTTATTTAACACAGTTTAAAATATATGTATTTATAGGGCTAAAATATAAATATATATATAAATATATATATAAATATATATATTTATATATATATATAGACTGAAATACTTGATCAATGATTGGAACAACAGACCAAATAGTCAAATTAAAAATTGAGAAGGCCCTAAGCACTTTGGCTCAAACTTGGGGATCCTAGAGACTTTTCTATAAAATTAGATACAATGCACAAACACACACACACACAAAAAAGCATCTGGCACTCCTTCTAGAAATAGGAATTACTGATTAAACCTAATAAATATAAAAATTAAAGGTATAAGATTTAATAAAATTGAGATAAAAGTTTCTAAAATTGGTATATTTAAATGGGCTTTATATAAACTTTCTGCTTAATTGTGTTGTGGGATAGATATGTTTCAATGGAAAAACGCTTCCCTTCTTGGTATTATAAGGCTGGGCCCATATCTGTCCCTCAGAAAATATTAATTGTACAAATAAAGGAAACCAATAGAGTTACATGAGCCGTCCAGTATAACGTAAAACTAAAAACTAATATTCAGTGGCTAATAAAAACATATAATAAGAGGTTTACCCTGGGTTTAACTTATAACTCAAGGAAAAGAGACCTTACTAAATGCGTTATGCAAGCTTTGGAAGACATGATAAGGTTAACCTTAAAATTTTAAAACATGGAATTCTTTGTTTACAGCTCTTCTCACTGATACAAAAAAGCAAATTAAGGATATACAATTGGGACTGGGTGACAGAGCAGTTCTCTGGGGAACTGGAAGCGTGTGTCTTTGTCTTGCAGATCAGAAATGTAAATTCACCAAACAGTGACCTAGGACTGAGCCTAATTAGCTCAATGAGATAAAACTTAAGGCCAAGAAATTTTTGGCATTTTAGAACTCAGAACTCTGACGGGTCCTTCAGACTTTGTCAAGAAATCTTAAATGTCTGTTTCATAAATAGTAAGCCTTAGTGATTTGAGCAAGCAAATTCAGCTTACTCCAGCTATTATTATACCTATCTTATAAGTAAGTTTCAAAGTGAAGCTATGAGATCTCTAGCTTTTGTCGTTTTACAAGCCTACATGCACATTATAGACGTGAGATATTTCTACAGCTAAAAAAAAAAAATCAAAGTCAAAGAGCTCTGCTTAATTGGCATAAAAAATAAGATTACAAATGAAGTATTTTTAAAATAAAAACTGACCAAATTGAATTTCAGCTTCACGTGAACTGGAAAGTATTCAATATTAAGATAATATTTGATATTGTTCAGTTTAAGTACGTTCTAATTAATATAAACATCTTTAAAGTCATCAATATTAACTATAATACCTTTACTGTACCTAGGTTTAATGAAAGTCAAATAAGATCCTGTTATATCTGTTGCAGATTTGTCAAGAAAAAAATAATAGAAATGTGGTGTGGTAAAATTTTAAGTAAATTAAATGCAAATGAGATGAGAGCCTTGGGTTCATTTTTAAAATATATTTTTAAAATGTATGCTTAAGATAATCTCTAAATGATTGGTACCTTTAAATTCTAGAGATGTGCTAAATTAAGTTAACTGACAGGATTTTACTAAATAGCTATGCCATTTTCAGATAAAATAAGATTGAAATATGAATTACTTAACATGTAACTTCTTACAGAGAAACTAAAGGTGTTTAGAAATATTAATAAATGGTTGGTGCCACCCTGAAATAGTCTCTATTATTAAGGGAATGATCTCAGAATCCTAGGAAAGTAAGAGAAATGTGTAAAGGAAGATATAAGAATGGAATTATATTTTGTTAAGGAAAAATAGTGACTTTCTCCTGAAGCTGGTTACTTCTGAATGGAAGAGAAAATAAGGGACACACTAATATGAGTATAGAAACTGTGGAAGGCTTGTGGAAGAGGAACCCTGAGGAAAGAGTTTTGTACGTGGTCGGAATTGGCTAAGTTTACAATGAACTTGGGCAAAGTAAATGAATCTTAGAAGCAAGCTGGTACAAGACTAGATTTGGTTTTTTCACTGTTAAGAGGACAAAATTTTCTTAAAATGTTAATCCACTTTCAGTAACAAATTGTAAAACTTCTTATACCACTTAACTGATCTGTTCTGCCTTTACCTTTGAAGGATTTTCTTGTTAATGAATAAGTACTTCTTTACAGTGAACTATAAGTTTATCTGACCAAGTGATCTCAAATCTTTTAACAAGCTACCCAAATATCAATTTCCAATTAAAGTTCTTTTAGTCTCCAGTTAAGTTTGGGATGCTACAGAGGGCCCCCGAAACATCCCAAAGAGAGATTTTAAACTAGTAAGTTTCATTTGGTATGTTAAATAACATGGTATTGTCAACTGAATAATAAATCTTCCTAGGTAATATTGTATGAGAAAATATTATTAACATAGATATTCTAGAAATTATATGGACTCCCTAAAATTCTGGTATATCTGAAATGTTACCAGTCATAATTCTGGTTGTAGTGATCAGGTTTCTTTATTGATTATAGTGTAACTGTGTTTAACCATGATTTTAAATCTTTTGTCATTTATAGACAGTTAATTGTTTTCTTCTGATGGTTTTGCAAAATGCTTTCTCTTCAAGGAAATTTACTGATTTCTAATAAATTTCAAACTATAACACTGAACTAAACTGGGTATGAAATTTTAAAGGTCTAATGAAAACTCTGATTAAATGAATTAATTACATGGGACTGAGTAAACTGGCGAATATGGTTATAATTTTTGATTTTGTCTGAAATACTCCTGGCTTTTAACCTGTTTCCCAGACATAAAGAAACTATTCTCCTTAAGCTAGTTATGATTCACAGCAATTTGATAAATTATACCTATGTAATCCGACTTGGAACAGTTATCTTTTCTCTCTATCTGATCCCTCAAGAGACTAAAAACTCTTAGGTCCCCAGTGGCTCTATCAGACAAATGAGGAAGATCATCCCCTAACAGATATAGGAATCTCAAGGTATTTTAAGGATTTTAAAGAGAAAAGGATTTACCTAAATCTGTAAGGCAGAAACCCATGACAAGCCCTTGACGTGGCTTTCTTGGCCTTAGGAAATCTTATTAACATTCTACCCTGAGACTCCTTATTAAAAGTTCCAACACAGCCAATTTAAAAAAGCCTATATGATCAAATAATCAGACTTAACTTGTAAACAAGTTAATCTTCATTTGGCTATATTTGAGAAAAATGAGGGTAACTTTAGAGAGAAAAAAGATTATATTTTAGTGGATATTAAATTCTAGTTTTGTTAATTGAGGTCTATATTTACTAAGGCACTTCCCAGATCATTCCTTGCTGTTATGTCACATTGCTGTAAAGTTTAATTGAATTATGAAAAGGATACTCTAGGTTTGTTTCTGAAGCTCAGTAATCTATCCTTGGGTAAAGTTCCAATGCCCCATGACCTGCAGCCAGGGGATTATACATACTGGAACAGGCATGACTTAAAGAACTGTCTCCATCCTGAATGGAAGGACCCTTTATCAGGTACTCTTAACTAGACCATAAAAACCAAGGCTGAAGGAAACGGACTTTCAGATTCATTTCCTATCAGAAACAGACCCTACAGTGCACTGGCCTATAGAGCACTGCTCACCTTAAAATAATGCCCAAATGGAGTAAAAGCTACCAGGCCAGGATGAGAAGAAGACGACATCTGACGTAGACAGCTGACCCAAGACACCGGACCACGCCTGTATACCAATTACTTTGATAATTTCTCCTACCTTTGATTATGAACAACACCTATTGTTAACTTTATGGTAAATTACCTATGTCTAGTACTTCTGTGTTACTTTGGTGGGTTTCCCTACTCAAAGGCTCTAACTAGATAGCCCTCAGAAACGTTATTCTAAAAAGGAAATTATAGTTCTCTTTAGGCCACTGTTGATCTTACAAGGTGGGTGACCTCACCTGGCCAAATAATACCTGCTCTGACCCTGCCCATAAATATGAAATTTCTCATAAGGTAACTCAAACTCAATTAGAAACACAAGAAAAATTTTAACCCAAAAATATAACTTCTCGGCTATTAAATTCTTACTCGTGACTTTATTAACGTTACAAGCTGTATTACTTATATCCTGTCTATTTTATAAAATTGTTGTCTGTTACATTTCCCTATGTGTAACTAGGCCTACAAGATTGATGATGGCTAAACATCTTGAAGAAATAGATAAAATTTATAGCCCTGCATAAAATAATTGTTATAGTGTGATTCTAGGTATGGGAATGACCAACGAAGGGTGAACATTTCCTGGATCATAATACACTAGTAAGACAGGAGATCCAGAGAACTTTTAGTATGAACAGGGCCTGATAAAAACACCTAACACCTTGAATGGCAGTTCAGAAGATTCTTCACCTGAACTAGGAATGAGCCATCCTAGCACCGTGGGACAAAATAGGTCATGAAATGTCTCTCAAAATATTGGTCGAATTTAGGACCAAGGGGGAGCACTGTGAATGAAAGTACTACAATGTGAATGACAATACTGCAACCATGTAAGTAAACAAAGAATGCTGAAACCAAGTCATCAGCGGCTGCTGCCACCCTCCAGCGAGGACATGCCTGCAGCCCAACCTCTTAGCCACTCACAGTGGTGCCCTCTGAGCGGACTCAGAATAAGAAACGACAGGACACTGGCCCTAGATAGCTAGGTGCTTGTCGAAGGAAGGAATTCAATGACCAAAATGTTTGCTTCCTCCCATACATAGAAAAGCACTAAATTCTTGAACCTGAGACACATGAATTTCTTTAGATAACAAGCAATGTTTTATTGTTCCAACTACCTGGTCTTTGTTGTAAAGCTCCTATATATCCTAGATCCTCCCATACACCTTGGGAGTAGTCCCTCAGAGTGATCTGAGAGGCTGTCATCCCGGCTCGAGTCTTCCCGCCAAATAAAACATAACTCTTAACTTTTAGGCTGAACGTTTATTTCAATCAAATCCCAGAATAGACAAAACTCATCAATTCTGTCATGGAACACACGGGTTCAGGAACCAGAAGCGTGTTCTAGTCCCAAAAACTACGGGTTCCTCTTTCTACCTGTCATTATATAATCCCACCAGAACTCATTACTTTGCTGTCTGCTCATCTGGCATCCAAACTCAGAGAAGAGTCAACTCAGCAGAGCGCCCTACTGGGGAGAACCCCCCGCAGCAGCACTGCGGGCTGCCTGCCCTAACGCACGCTCTGCTGACCCCTAGTGTCCTCCGTGGAGACCAGGCCAACAGAGCTGTTCCCAACAGCTGCAAAGTCCCACAAGTTAAATAAATCATTTTGTTTTATACGATATGTTACGTATATACCCATCTCTGAAAACAGCTTTGCCAGAAGCCCAAATCTTCAATATTATTCTGCAAAGGCAAATCCGGTCCCCAAGGGAAAACAAGTCTTAAGGCGACGCTAAGGCCTCCAAAGTCCTCTCCACGACCATCAACCAAACTGCCTGCAGGTCTGCAGCTTCAGCAGGCTACATGTCTGCTTTTAAAGCAGTCCCTTCCTGTCCTCGTGTGCTACAATGTCCCTCTACACCCTCCCATCTCAGGGTAAGTGCAGCCGCTGCAGAACCTTGCAGGGCAGCACTGACAGGACTGGACACAGAGGATCAGAGCTAAACTAAGCCTTCTGATGACACGAGCTGGTCACTCTGTCACTTTACACATCAAGATATATAGAGAGAGAAGTGGGGTGATATTGCTCAAAGTCACACAGCTAATAAGTTGAAAAGTTTATAACTCTGCTACTCCCTCCAGCGAGACGCTCCAGTTGGGACGCCCACAGGGTTCTCTTGTGCCTGCCTGACCAGTCCTTTCCTGTCACTCATAACCCACCACAGGGTCAGACACTAGCCTGCCTTTTTCAGCATCTTTTCCCTCCAGTCTCTCAGGAACAAGGCTGTTCGGGCCACTGTATGACTTCCAGCTCCCCAAACCCTCCGTGCTCAGGCTGGTCTTGCCTATGCATTCGGCCACCTGTACAGAGGATCTTCCTCCCCTGCAGGAGGATGTTTCCACTCTCCGCAGGGACACCAACTCAGGGGAGCCCTCTTCTCCCCCTCAGCATGGCAGGTGTCCCAGGCCACATCACGAGCTGCCCCATTAGGACTGTGGGTGCCAAGGTCTGCTAATCAGACCAGCAGCCTTAGAGCCAGGGATCATGCCCGGGCCACCCTGCAAACCTACTGTCCGCCTCACAGCCCCCAGCCAGCAGGTCACCTGGAAGTCACAGCAAGTGCCCCACCCAATCCAGAAGTCTCTTCATTTGCCAGCACCACTGATGACTGGTTTCCAAACTTTGGTCAGTTTCGCACAAAACAGCAGCTTCCGCTGTGAAGAGGGGGGGCTTTCGCTTCTGCGTCCCATCCTTACTGGAAACGTCAAGGGAAACCAAAAGGCCTTTTCTCAACCATTTTCTGATGACACCCTCCCACCCACAATACTCACATTCTCAACAGTTTGGGTCCACTTGATCTTGTTTCCCTTATGCTAAGGGGCTCAAAACACTGCAGGATTCTTTCTCTTTTGAGGGTATTTGTACTCAGTTTATCGGCTTAATCTGTTTTTGTCTCTCTCTTCAGTATCCCTAACAGTTGCCACTTCTTACTCCTTTCAGCAGCCTCCCTCCCAACATCTAGTCTAGGAAATCAGCTGTGATGAGGGGCCCGGGGGCAGTCACAGAAGATGCAACTAAGGCACAGAAAGCCTACAAAATTTGCCCAAGAAGATCAGCCTCAACCCCCAACATTGTGTGCCCCGTCCCTCTTTTTAACTCTTATGCTAAGCAAGCTAACTTTTTGTAGATTATGTTTATAAACAGATGAGGTATCAAAATACATACAAGGACAAACATCAACTCTTAGATGTTCATTAAATACACTATTTAGTTTCCATTTATTTTATTTCTATTAAAAAAAATTAAGAACCTCTGCAGTCAATATAGCAAAAGTTTACAGGGCTTTAAATCCAGAATATAGAGGTGTTAAGTCTGTCATTACTCATACTTATTTGTATGTTCACAAGACAAAATGATTTGAAAGTCTCTCTCCTCTCCCCCTACACACTACTGGCTCTCACCAGAGCTCCCAGATCACACATCGAACAGCCTTTCACTTTACCCAGAGCTGAACTCTTTAGTTCCCCCCCGGAACTCCCTCTGCAGTTTCCCTCCTCAGAGTACAGCATGACAATCATTTACCTCATTAATCCACATAGAAACCTGGGCCTTACTCCATCCTACCTTCACAGACAGCATTCATCCTTTCCTTTTTACCATCTAAACATGCCTTCATTCCGTTCACTTTTACCCACTGACCGTCCCACAGCTCAAGTGGAAGCCACCAACACTGCCCACCTGGACTCACGAGTCTCCCAAGTGGCCCCACAGCCGCTCTCCCCTACTTGAGACAAATGGGATTGTGTCACTCCCGTGCTTTTAGGACTCTTTTCAAACCCACTCTTCTTAGAAGAAACTCCCAGTTCTTCACCTGGTGAAGGTCTTTACCATGAAACTGTCAGCTCAGGGAGGGCAGGACACGCCCTCTCCCCTCGGCCCCGCCCTCTGGCAGAGCATCAGCTTCTGAGGACCTGCTGAGCTACACCAGCCTGTTTTCTAAACCTGGTCTTGAGTTCTTGGCAAACTGCTTCACTTATGTACACAAATCCAAGGAAGATTAGAAAGATTTTAGATGTTGAGCTAGACTATTGATTTGGGGATTTTGCACTAGCAACCTGCAAGTACATGTTCTAATGATTCTGTATGCTTAAAACCATACCCAGATTTAAGTAGTATTTGTGGAATATCTTCGGAGTAAGAGGGACTGTACTTTTACAGACTTTATATTTTATAACATGAACAACCCGCACAGGGTCACAAATGGAACTGCCTCACAAGTGACAAGACATGTGAGAGGCATATAGAAACAGGTCACAAAGATGGTAAGAGCAAAGTTGTTTCTCCAACCCCCGAAAAAATTCCTCAAAGAACAGAAAACTCTGAATTTTGAAAGTAAAATACTATCATATAAAGAAATAAAATAAATAATCCTCTTCATCAGGGATTCAAGATCTGACTCCAGAATTTTTAGCATGTCATACTGAATCCTAGCACAGGAAAATCAGATGGACTAGTGGTGAGTAAGTTTCAGAAAAACTGCAGTAATTCCTCCACTTCTAAGTGGACATACACTCACCTGTCGAAGGTGAAAGTAAACCGCATTCTGGAGAAATTTGGAAGCTTCCAGGCTCTGCTTCTGGATGGCAAGGACACGGGCAGCTTCGAAGCATGCTTCTAACTGAGTCACCAGCATTCTTACGCTGCAGGAGGAAAAGGAGGCCCTCAGTCAAGAGCTTTGGGGCCGTGTCTCACAGGCCGGGCCTCGGGGACTCAATGCCCAGCAGCAGCCCGGCCCCAGGCGAGGACCCGCAGCCTGGCCCACCCAAGCAGGTGGGGCACTGTGCTTGAGAAAGCCCATCCCCGATGTGGGCAAGAGGGGCTGGTGGGGTTGTTTGAACATATAAATGCTCACAGAAATACACCTACACATAATCAATTGATACAATTAACAGGAGCAGGCTATTTAATAAAATTTCAATGGTCAGTGGTAATTTTATCATTCCTTTTCGTTTGTCCCCTGCACTCTGAGACAGGCTTAGGCTCTCTCACACCTGCAGCTCTGATGCAATAGTTGTGAAGTTATTTTACTTTGCTGCAAGTGTCTTCGTTCCCCGTGTCGCTGTGACTGTCGTCTCTTACACAGTCAGATGTCTTCCTGGATCTCTCCCTGAGTTCCTTGCTCCTGCTTTTCAGATCCTAAGATAAAGGGCAAGGGAAGACACATGATCAGAAAAGGCACTGTGGACTTGATCAAAGTCCTCAGTGACCCCTATGTGAGTGCTGCCCACCCCTTACATTCGATTCTCATGGTTCTGCCCAGGGTGACATCCAGACAGGAGAGCGTCCTGGGCCAATTAAAAGCTGTGTGGCTTGGGTGCGGGGACGGTGCAGGAGCTGGTTCCAGGGTCGTGCCCCTCCCCACCTCTACTCCTCTCTTTCCCGAGGCCCAGCTGCCTATTCCCCAGGCTCTCTGATCTTCTGTCCCTCTCTTCTACTCTACACCAAGCCCTTTTCCTCTTCCTTTATTCCCTAATTATCCCCAGCTGGAATGATTTTTCAATCACAGTATCTGAAAAAATTTCCTGTAGCTGAAAAAGAGGTCTCCAGAGGTCAATGCCCATATGCTGGTTCCTGAAGGCAGCCCCTGGTTAGAGGGACCCTCACCAACACTTACGGGGCATCAGACATGTTGCAGGTTTGACCACCCCCAACAAGAGTTTGCTTTGACCCCAAGGCCCGAACAGCATCCCTGATCACAAAAATGTAGTTGGCCCACTTATCCGTTATTAAGAACCAAAAATAAAAAAATTGTTCATGTTTCTTACTAAAATTATTTATGAGGTGGAAAAAGAAATTGTAATAGAAAAGAACAAATTTGACTCCATGTTAGAAGTGTTCCTTGGGCTTTAACCGTGTGCCCTGTTTTCTAGGCTCAGACTTGCTAGCTCTGCACCTTTTGTAAAAGAAAGTTGCCTTTAGCCTGAAATATCCAGGAGAGCCTATTCTCCGGGCTCTGAACTTTAAGACTGTTAGCTCTTCTGCACTTATATAGGGATGACAAGTTGTAAAACAGGGAATAAACTTTCTTTTTTTTTTTGGAGGTTTTTCAGGGGCACCATGATTTGATCCACATGGACAGCTGCAAGAACAAAGGATTCCAAGGACAAACAATTCGTACAGCAAGAAGTTTGCAACAACCAACCACACCACTGCCTCTTTTTAGTATAAAAGGAGCCGGAATTCTGACTTGGGGAAGAGGGTTCCCCAGGATATCAGTATGCCATCTTCTGGGTCTGCCAGCTTTTCAAATAAAGTCACTATTCCTTGTTCCAACAGCTCATCTCCAGATTTATTGGCCTGTCATGCAGTAAGCAGAACGAGATTGGACTTGATAACAAAATGACTGTATTGGAGGTAGTATGTCTCCACTGTTTCCTCATTTCCATTATGTCACAACCTATCAATTTTATTTGCTGTTTAACAACACAACCAAAAAACATATCTTGGGAATTGATTCCACGGAAATAAAATTATTTCTACTCTTTCAAAACTTTTTTCTTTTCTATTTTTTTGTTTTGCTTATTGAAAAAAAATCAAATCATTTTATTTCACGTATTTTTGTTATAGCTACATATATTAAATACTACAAAGAGATTTAAATTGCAATAAAAATTGTTCATATATCAGTATAAAGATTTATAAACAATCAATGCGGATTAGGAAAGGAATAGATATTTACTAAAAATCCACTGCACATCCAGTCTTTTACAAGCATATCCTGGAATATAAGCTCTATGATCCAGAGGTCCCCCACCCCTATTCTCACTGCCGAGTTCCTTAGTAATCAACTACCAAGGCACCACCATTGAACCACACGATCAGTATTTTAGGTATAAATGAGGGAATTAGCTCATTCAATTCTATAACAAAAACATTAAAATAAATACTGAACCTATTTACATATAAAGAAAATTGGACACAAATAAGTGCAGTTTCTTCCCCAAGGTCACAAAGCTAGTAACTGGTAAAGGCAAGATTTGAAAGCGTCTGCCTGATTCTAAAAACTAAGGTGGAAATCCCATTCGACTGTGGAGGGTCCAGTAGCACAGCCTAACACCCTATCATTGTTCAAATATAGCCTTAGACAGCCTGAGACAGCACCCCATTCCTATGGAAATCGAGGGCAAGTGATAACAGTAAGGATTTTATATCCGGTAGTTTCTTAGGTCTCATTTATATAAAGTGTCAGCAGGTCAGCAGAAAAACTCTGAGAAGTATGAGTGGATCCAGAGCTTTTTGCTGATTAGAAACTCAGTCTATAAGGACAGAGTGACCATTCCATGAGAGGCCACATGGATATAAACTAAAGGCAGCTGAGCAATGAAAACTAGCAAGACCCTGGAACCCAATCAAGAAGGATCCCTGCCATCCCACAACCATTCGCCTCTTCATCTGCTTGGACACGATGGCAGAAGACCCAGGTCTTTGTCCAAGTTACACTTTAATGGATTCTCACCCATAAAAAGTTATGACTCTGCTGTCTCAAGCCCATTCCAACTCAAATATGATGACACCAATATCTCAGCAAAATGTCTATGTCTTCACTTACTGTGTTCTATTAGGGGAATATGTCTATGGCCACAAAGCAGAAATCCAATTGAAAACACCATGCACGAAGCCGGGTGAATGTCTACATAAGAGACTTTGTTCTCACGCTCACTGAATGAAAACTCAGAAAAAGTGGCCCTCCTCCCTCAGCAAGTGGGAGGTACTCTGATTGTGTGTGTGTGTGCGTGTGTGTGCGTGCACGCGTGTGTGTGTAAATCAAATACAATGAATTCTGGGATGTGTACAGATTTTTTTTATGTTAGTATCATTTCATGAGGATGAGACAACCTTTAAAGTGATTTGAATCTAGTGTTCTCAGAGAGTCTCAGGCTCTTTTGGTGGAGGAGGGGAAAGGGGAAAGGAAAGGAGGAAAGAAGTAAATGAAGCTAAGGAGTAAGAATACTGCTAGGGATAGGCAAGACATTAATTTTGTTCCTTCTTGCATCACACACAAATTAGGGACTGGCTTTCTCCCATGCCTTGTCAAGCACTGAGTTGCAGAAGAAGAGGCGACAGCCCATTTCTCACTGAGCTTGTGACTGTACGTGGCATGTTACAGACACAAATCATTTACCCTGATCAAACACTCTAGCAGCAGGCCGTAATTCTCCTATTTTGAGAGACAAGAAAACAGGAGTTCAAAGAGGGTATATAACTTGGCAAAAGTCTGAGGACCAGTAAACAAGAGAGGATGAATTCAAACTCAGATCTGAATGCAGAGTCTGAACTTCCAACTCCCAGGACTGGAAAATCCTTAACGCATAGGCTACCCAGCTCCCCTGCAGTGTTCCTGGCACCAAGCATTTCCCATGGCACTGGTCTCCACTTCTCACAGACACAGTGCTGTATCCAGCCAATGACCTCCATGGGACCTTGATCATCTACCTGCCACGCGCACCAGGCTTCTCCATAAAGGCAGGAAAGCTGGCTTTCAAGTGCATACAAAGCTATCCCTGGTCTTTCCTGGACTCTTCTGTGGCTTCTCCAGCCTAAAGGCAGCCATGAAACTGCTCACAGTTTGTACATGAACCACACTACCTCTCTCCATCTGTCTCCCCACGTGTACTACTTAGCTATGACCATTTTGATAATCTTGGAAACAAACTTTTAAAAACAGAAAAGAAAGCATTCTGGAACAAGTACTTAATAATTACAATTTTAAATGACAAGTTACAAAGTGAGTATTTACAAACCGAATCTGCCTTCCTAGGTGTCAGTTTAAACAGTTAAAAAATGTAATACAAAAAATTCCCCCTTAAAAAATTAACAAAATCCTCAACAACAATCTGGAATAAACTCAAAATTAATGCCCATGTTCTACATGGAGAAAACTACAGGACTGTACTGAGGGGTAAATTAAGAGGGGTGAATGTATGGACATCAACATATTGCATGGAGGAAAGCAGTTTTGTAAAGACGTAAGTTCCCCTAAAGATAATTCAAAACTTACTAAAAAATCCCATGAAAACTCTTACCTGTTTTTTTTTTAACTTGAGCAAATTATTTTAGAATTCTTCAGGAATAATAAAGTCATAATACTAGCCAAGAAAATTTGGGATGGAAGAAAAGGATGAAAAAACATTGCACTGTCGAATATTAAATAAATTTTTACAATATGTAAGATATAGAGCTGGAATAAGAAAGAAAGATTTACAGAAATATACCATGAGCTCAAAAAGAGACTCTAGTGTTCATAAGTATTTTGTACACGTGGGATTTCAAATCAAAGAGCAAAGCATGAATTCAATAATTGTTCTGGGACAATCAGAGAATCCCCTGCAAAGAACAAATTCTATTCCTGTCATAATGACCACAAGAAAAATTACAGATAGTGATGTAAATATTAGAAAGTACTAATAAGAGCAAATACAACCCTTTGCTCATATTACTTCAACTTCTCTTCACTAGAACAATTACCATTATCTTCTCCATCTTAGAGATTTAAAAACCTGCAGAAGAGATTTGTACCATTATAAGAAAGTATTTCTAAGAATAATACCAAAGTTAAAACACAAAAGGAAGACATTTAATATCTTAAGAATATGTTGGGCCACAACAAAAATAAACCTACTGAACAAAATGAAAGGCAAGAAATGACAAGAAAATCTCTGTGATACATGTTGATGAAGACAAGGGGTTAATGTTCATGACATACAAAGAGCTGTCACAAAGCAACAAGAAGCTCCCTCACTTAACTGTGTGCAACGGACAAAAGGGATCATTCACTTTTAAAAAGTCAGATGGCTAATGAGTGAAAAATACTGAATACCTCACTGGTCATCAAATGCAAGCTAAAACAATGAAAAAGCACTTTTGCTCATCATATTGGCAAATATTTATAAAAGATATTCTAGCTAGTATCCATCTGTGAGAGAACAAATTTTGAGCGACATTTTGGAGGACGACATGTCAATGGATATATAAACACTGAAAAACGTGTGTACACACAGACTCAACTCAGCTTCAAGGAATCGTTTCGTTTAGAAAAAAAATCAGTTCAAAAAGATGTATTCATCAGGGCATTTACACAGCACTTTTTACAATGCTGGGAAGAAAAGCTGAAGTGAAATCATATCCAGCGATATAGAACTGGTTACAGAAATTATTCTACATCTATTCATTCCCCACTAGAGAAGGAATTTCTAGAGTCTCTTGAAAGGAGCCTGTGATGAATGTAAATGTCACATCCAGGGACTAAATTTCAGGAAGCCTTAACTAAAGGAATACTCATACAAGATTACAGGAATGTTTGTACAAGAAGGATGCCAGTCAAACATCATTACTGACAGTGGAAAATGGAGAAAACTTAAGTGTCCACCATCAAGAAAATTATGCAGTAAATCACGGCGAGCTGTGGGCTCTGAGGGGGCCGGTGTTTCGGCATGGTCCAGGGCCTTGTCCACAGCACTCTCCCACCAAAGGTGTCCTTGCCCAAGAGACCACACCTGCACATCAGGAGACCCCTCCACTGTATCTGAAAGGACCGGGTGAATCTGGAGTGGGAGGACGTCTGTGATATACCCCTGAGTGAATAAAGCGAGCTGCAGAAAACATATAGTAAGGCCTTAATTTTCAATAAAGCATATAAACACACACATATATATAGATTTCTCATATACGTGTATGTATGTACATATGTATGTATGTGTATATATATATGTCTTAGGCATAAAGGTCATGAAATATATACACATTGTCAACAGCTTTTACCTTCAGGAAATAAGGGGAAGGGAGGTAGGGGACTTTCGGTACCACCACGGTTCTCTTTTCAGTATTTCAGTAAAGTATACTAGGAATTTAAAAGTTTATTTTAGTCTGAAGTAAAATGGACGATGCCTCCACAAGACAGAATTCTATACTGGTCATTAAAAATCATGCCAGGGGAGATAGAATATTGCAGAAAACATATAAAAAGCCGAATGGAAAATGGAGTTCTCCACACAGTAAACAGGCACAGAGTGCTCGCTGGCTTTTATGACAGAGGTGATACACACTGACGAAAAGGACAAAAATAGACGTTAAAGTGTTAATTATTATCTCTGAGTAGTGGGACCAGGATAGCCTCTCTTACCCCTTTTTTCAGACTTATTATATTAAAAACACATTGCTTTTCATCTGAAAAAAAGCATTTTTAGATGTCTAGTACCACACATTGGAGAAAATACACGAGTACTTACAGAAACAAGTAACTAGGAGACACCGCAGTAGCGTCGCACAATGTGGAACGGGCGATCCTGAATAACACCGCGCAGTTACGTAAGGACCCACAAAGGGAGAGCACCTGCTGTAACAGGACGCGGTCCCCTTCTATTTGTCAGTTGTGTCTTCAGGGCTGAGGCAGTTCTGAGCACGGCCAGTGTCACTGCTGGTGTCTGGATGGATGCCACTGGAGGTAGGGGCACCTGCAAGCCGAGACGAAGAACAGAAATCATCCTCTGCTTTTTCTGTCTTGTTTCTTTGTTACTTTATAAGAGAGGCATAAATAAGATAAACTGTGAATCTTCCCTACTAAAATTTCAGAAATGAAACCATTTTTAAAGTCTACACAGCTTATATTCTGCCTATACCTGTCTTTTCAAAACAGCATCATATTTATTAAATGTTAATTAACTCAATTAACTCCCTGTTGAAACCTTCTATTAAAGAATATGAAATGCACTACGTAAAAGCACCACGCCTGCAGTGACTACCTTAGCTGTCTTGACAGCAGTGCAGTCAGCCCCCACCATCCCGTGACCCTGAGCTCCTGATGCTGGTAAGAGCACGCTGCCGCCTCAGATGGAGAGAAACTGTGAAAGCATTCTCTGAAATGTACAGCACTGACAAAACATAACTGAGAAATAGCAGGCTCCTTTGAGGCTGTCATTTTCTGTTTCTGGCCAACCCCGGTCAATGAGCAGAACCACCCCATTCCTGAGCCATGGGACTCACGTGGGAAGCAGTTTTGGAGAAATTTCCAGATATAGAATGTAACCAACTATACATAGAACTCTGACAAAAGAAACGATGAAATACTCTGATTTTGGAAGACAGTCAAAATATTCTCCTAAGCCTTAGTAGCAGGAAAGACTGGGCTTCTCCTAAGCCACTTATTTATTTCACAGCCAGTGAGCATTTCCCATAAACTCTGTTACCCTGTGTCTGGTGGGAGCCTCGGGCACACTCTTGCTGTCCATCTTATAAATGACAGGGCAGAGGTGTGTGTCTCACATCTGCAACCCTCAAACAGGCTCGCCTCCTAGCCTCACTGTCTGAACTTGGCCCTATTTTCTCACCTGTTTATTTGGTATCTGTTCTTCTCTAAGCTGCCTGAAATGCTTCTTGGAACAAGTCAGAAGAACGAGTGGGTAGAGAAATGGACAGATGGACAGGTGAGAGATGGGCAGACAGACAGAGAGACTCCAAGAAAAGGGGAACAAAGAAAATTTCCTATGCAAAACCCTCTTCTAGTCTGGGAAGAAAACCACCATGGAGAAGTGTGAAGAGGCAGGTAGCTTAGGACTGTTTCTTGGATTCCATGAAATGTCACACCAAGAGACGAGAGGGTAGAAATATAAATAATAAAAGAAAAAAGCATGCATGCTTGAAAAATATATCTACAATATGTACTTACTAAAGAATACATTCAAATAAGCAGGGCCAAATAACACAATCCTTGGGTATTTACAGAAGTGGGAATCCCACCTCCAAACCACAAGGCATCCCTTTGGAGCACTGAGAGTCTACACGGGGCGGTCATAAAGCCGTCTCCGCAAATCCATTCTATCCTGCACTTATGAGGAACGAGCAGCTGTGATCGGGCTGCCCACGCGCATCATTTACACCCCTCAGCACCTCTACGGGGGAGGGACGCCTAGCGAGCCCCGTCTCTGCAGGACAGAAAACAAGTCCGGGAGAGGCTAAGCCGACCTACCAGTTCTCCAACTCACAGGGCTGGTCACTCCAGAGCAGGACTCGAACTCGGAACCATGTTTGTAACCACAGTACTACCGTGATTTATGTGCTTTTTGTGTGTATAATTCATTTGTTTCCGGCATGAAAGGATATTTAATTAATGTTCGGTTGTCTTGTCTATCTCATTAGCTCACAATCAATCTTTATACTGTTCAATTGTACTCTTTTCCCCTGGACAAAGGAATGGGAAGAGCAGGGGTCAGAATGAGGAGGGGCTCCATTCTTTATCTGGTACCTCATCTCATCCAAGTCCCCAACGAGGGAGAAGGAGCAAATGTTCTCTTCATCTTTTAAAGAGAGGGCTCCACTGAGGGTGACTTTCTCAATTCCAAAACCAAGGCTGGGGACAGGGCACATGCAGCAACAAGAGCAGTATCACCTGTAGGAAGGCGAAAAGAGCTCACGGGAGGGCTCCGGTGGTGTGACTCATTTAATTTCAATCGATAAAAAATACCACAGTCTAAAAATACTAGCATGCAATGGATTTGCTCTTTCTTGATATCTAGCAAGTTTCCACAGCCCCCATGTAACATTATCATGTACCAGTGAAAGGAAGAGTCTACAGACAGGGAAAATCAATGCCACAGGCAGGCTGAAAACCAGGCTGGAGGAAAGGAAGAGAAAGGGCATAGTTAAGAAGAGGGGAAAGGCTGAGAAAAAGACATCATCACAAGGACTCTCAAGCATCATCCAACAATCATATAATCATTCATTCAAGACAGAGTTACTGAGGTCTTATTTTGTGGAAGATTTTACAGAGGGCAAAGCAAGAGCACAGCGTCCATGGTGGCAGCAAGTGGCGGGGCTCAAATACACTTCTGATCCCGGTACCTTGCACACTTGTCCTCAGTATAAAGGCAAAGAAAAAAAAGTAAAATAATACTCTGTAAACTCAACGCATTGCTGAAAAAAATTAAAGAAGACCTAAATACCTGGACAGACACACCACGCACATTCCTGGATCAGAAGACAGCGCTCTTGAAATGGCAGTGCTCCCCAGAGCGATCCATACATTCAACGTGGTCTCGATCACAATCCCAGCAGGCTCCTCTGCAGAAACTGACAGCTTGCTGCTACAATTCATATGGGAATTCGAGGGTCTAAGTGACAAAAACATACTTGAAGAAGAAGAACAACATGAGAGGACCTGTAATTCTCAATATCAAACCTTACAACTGTATCTCCAGGTGAGGTTAGAGGCCATCTTTAAGTTATTATTGTTTTTATCCTTATTTTCCAAATTCTCTACAATGAATATAACTGTTACAATATGAAAACTAAAAAGTAACGTACCTTTTAAAACATGCACACCGATTCATTCATTGGGAAAAAAATATTTTAACTATAAAGAGTTAAACAAATATCTAGTGAGAAAGGACTACTTAAAAAAAAGTGCGTTTAAATTTTTCATAAATTGAAAACTGAAAAGCACAAACACATCAAGTTTCTAGGGAGACCGATGCAACATATTAATAGTTATTTCCATAATTCTAATTTAACAATGAAAACTCAAGAAAGGGAAAACTGTGATTGACAGCCAACTGCAAACACATGGAGAGCAAAGGCCTAGAAATCACAGTTCCTTTAACTCTGCTACTGACTCAATAGGAGAGGAAATTCCTCACTGAGGGGACAGTGGAATCCCATGCATAAGAGAGGATACACTGTACAAACTGCACTAGAATCGGGGGTGATTTTCTTAGAAGAATTCTAAAGTTACAACATTGCTGAAAAAGTATAAAAACACTGACAGACAGATTAAAACACACAGTCATATATATTATATAGAAACATATGAAGTCTGCTCCCATGTTGCATAGAAATACAAACATATTTGTTCATTTATGGGCACTGATTACTTTATCCCAGGTAGAATATTTCAACTAAAACAAATAATCAATAATACACTCTTCTTGTCAAATTTAGTTGATAAGTTACTCTGCTATGTAACCATAATGTGTATAAGATAGATCTAAAGTTAGTGAAAAAGAGCTTTGTGTGGTTTCTTGAACTCTTCTCAAAATTCCAAGCTTAATTTTAAAATAGAACTGAGCAGTATTTCTATATGCTCTTTTCCCTCGTGAAATGAACAACACAGTCTGTTGTCCAAATACTGTCCTTACAATGATTCACGAGCACCGTATCCTAACAAAACTGCTGGACAGCAAGGCACTATCCAGACACTGTGACCAAACAAATGAAACACAAAGAAGACAGTGACCATATTCTGGAGGGCTTATAATCTGTGTCAACATCGGGGTTTTTATTTGATTGGTTTGATTGGGTAGCAAAATGAAATCAATCAGGTACTTTCTTCTTTGAGCATTCTGTAAGTCATGACTGTTTTTAGTGTCATGAGCAGGAGAGACTTAAGCATGAATTGATTGGGTCAACTAGCAACAATCATCACTCGAGGGTGAGTAATAAAGAAGTTAACTGATAGCAATGCTTCTGCCTACATGAGACCTAAAATAAAGCTACACTGACCTCTGCAAGGAAAATGAGGTGATGCGGTCCCCAATGAGAAAACAAACTAACAAGAAATCAAAAAAGGAAAGACTTTTTCATTAACGATTCCAGGAAGGAGTGGAGCATGGAGGGGAAGAGCACAGATGCTCGGGACAAACATGAGGGTCTGAACTCCCACAACACTGGGTAGCTGTAACACTGATATGTCAGTGAAATTTTCTGCATCTCAGTCTCCTATCCACAGACTGGGAAGAACAACAGCACCCATCTCCTAGAACGGTCCTAAGAATTAAGTTATTTTATATATAAAAGTTTAAATAAAATACCTCGGATTTTAAATATTACCCCAAAAGCACAAGGAACAAAGAAAACAGAGATAAATTGGAGTTCATGAAAATTTAAAACTTTGCTTCAAAGGACACCATACAGAAAGTGAAAAAAAACACACAGGAGAAAATTTTTTCAAATCATTTATCTGATTAGGAATTTGTATCTCCAAATAAGAAAAAAACTCCTACAACTCAACAATAGAAAGGCAACTCAATTAAAAAGTGAATAATGGATCTGAAAAGGTATTTTTCAAGGAAAATATACAAATGGCCAATAAGCACAATCAAACGATGTTCAATATCTTTAGCTTTAAGGGAAATAAAGTCAAAACCACTAGGAGAAACCGCTTCACACTCACTACAATAGGTTATAATTAAAAAAGTGTAACAAGCAGTAATGAAGACACAGACTAATTGGAGCTCGCAGCCCTTGCTGGTGAGGACGTAACACAGCGTGGCCACTTTGGAAAACAGCCTGGCAGGGCCTCAGAGAGTGAAATGTTTGGTTTCTGGATGACCCAGCAATTCTGCTCTCTGGGCACACACATAAGAGAACTGAAAAGAAATGTCCACATAAAAACTCCTACAGGAATATTCACGGCGCCATTATTCATTAGAGCCAAAAAGCAGAAACAAAAAAAATGCCTATCACCTGATGAATGGGTAAACAGTGGGTCCCAGCCATACAGTGGAATATAATTCAGCAATGGCAAAGCATAGAGTACTGACCCAGGCCGCAACGTGGACAAAAATTGAAAACGTTACTCAGTGTGAAAGAAGTCAGTCACAATAGACGGTTCCATTTACTTGAAATGACTGGGTTTATATGAAATGTCCAACACAGGCAAATCCACAGAGAGAGAAGAGTGGCTCCTTGGGGCTGGGGGAGGATGGGGAAAATGGGAAAGACTGCTTATGCGTACGGGGCTTCCTGTTGGGGGGATGAAAATGTTCTAAGATTCACTGGGATGCACAATTCTCGGCATAGGGTAAAAACCGCTGTACAGCTGTATATGTTAATGGGTGAATTGTATTAAAACTGTTAAGAACAAAAGCCACCTCGGGCCAGTACCTTCCCATAGTAAATGCAAATTGCGAGCTTTTATTACAGGAAGAAAAACTGCCCTCAGCATGAAAGCAGGAGATCAGCAAATGTGAGTTAACCGAAATTGGATAAGAGCATTTCACTTGAAACAGTTGCTGAGTGTACAAGAAATATTCACAAATAGGAAAATCAGCTTGACATCACGAAGAAGCATTCTGCTTCAAATGAAGATCAAGGATTCGGTAATCCCAGCTGCTAGAAATGACCAGAGAAGAAACCTGTTTCTTCAAACAAGCACCAGAGCCAACAAGGAAATGGTGGTGAGGAAAGCAGGTGAACGAAAATCTGGAACAGTTTGCTATAAGAAATTTCTCCACTGAAAATTCAAAAATAAAATGAAAGTGATGCAATGCGGTGTTGACCTCGCGTGAATGGGCTTCCTCCGGTGCTCGACAGTTCTGTAATCCCGAATGAGAGACTCAGGAGAATCAGCATGGCTCCTGGGAGCCCCAAGTGACTGCCCACCAGCACGCTGACCACCATCACATCTGCCAGGGTTGAATTGTAAAGAAGAGACCAACTTCTGAAAGGCACAGGAAAAGTTGACAAGGGAAGAAAAGGCTGTGGTCAGTCCTGGGATAGAGGCCCTGTGAGCAGAGGCCAGAAGGCTGCAGGTGAACCACAAGGAAGCAGATCTCAATTATGTTCTCTCTCTCCCTCCGGTAGGAGAGATAAAACTGCATCCTTCTCACCTGGAACTCTGGGTTCTGGCTGGCAGAAATCTTACCGACACGGAATGATTATTCAAGACAGTGGAAAAAGTCCAGAAATCGATAGGGAGTAGGGAGCCTACTCCACGAGCCTCTCAAATTCTCCCATATTTATTGTGTTTAATCAAAGGAAATAGTCATTAACAGTTGTGTGATAGTAAGCAGGAACTTGGGCAAAGTCTGTATGAGACAGAGATTGTAGAATCCACCAGGAGTGCATAGTCTTAGTGTATCTTTAGGGAAGTCATGGGGTGAGAGGAACAAAATACATTCTTTAGGTATGTGAATTACAAAGCAGACAACCAGACCAGCCAGGTCCTTGTTGTGGGGGTAACAGACTATCTAACAGCACACAAGCCCAGCTTTTATAGCTGAGGTCCTGGGTCCTTGCTTTGCAATGAGCAGAGTGCTATCTAAAACCTCAACTATGCAAGCAAAGCATTGTCTCTGCTCTTTAAGGCAAGGAGACAGGAGTGAGGATGCACAGGCCCCTGCTTGCAAAGCAGTTACTAAGCATATTTTTTCTTCTTAAAGTTGACATGCGGCTGGGGTCTGTTACAATTTGTTAACCCAATCAAGGGCTCCCAAATGGAATCATTATGGAGAAAACACTGGGATGACAAATCCTGGTTTTGGGTCATTTCCTGCCAGCAGAGCCACTCTAGCAGGGTCTAGGCACATCCCTGAATAACGATCCCACAGAACCACCCACATTCTTAACTCCTGGTGCTTGAAACTTAATTTTAGCTCTACACAACTTAAAGTAGAAAAGTTTCAGAAATAAAAGATATTATATAATTTTTATAGCTCATCATAGGACTGATTTTTCTCATTGCTCTAAGCTGCTGCTACTTGGTAAAGCACTTAATTCTGCAGCTGAATTCAATACTTTCCACTGTGCATAACTAGCCAGTTTGGTCTCGCTAAATTCTATTGGTCAAATACCGATACACTTAATTGATTTCATTGTTCATCAATTTCAGCTGGGAGGAGAGGGAGTGTCACTCTTTTCCTCAGCCCACCCTCAATTCTTTTATCATCAGCAACTCAGGCCTCCTGAAAACAAGACAAAGCATTTGTTTCCCTTCTTCTACACTTTCCACAAACCCAACACAAAACATCAGCCTGAAGAAAGAATTCAACACAAATGTTAAAACAAAAATCTATAAACCTGAAGTATTTCCATCTCCGATTCATGATACACAATGACATGAGAATAAGTGTGTCAGGCACAAAGCATGCGTGAGCCTAACCACCTGATTGATATTCTTCAAAGGAAGGAAGGATTTCGTATTTTTTATTACCACTCTTTGTCATTGTTTCTGATTAAGCCAAAAAATAGTTTATGAAATAATTTAGCACTGCAATAACAGATTTTTGTTGTATCAATTACAGAAGACATTCAGAGGGGATGGGAAAAGCCACCTCTGTAAAAAATGCAAAATATCTTCCCCTGTTAAGAACACGTATACAAAATGCAACAGAGAATTCAAATTCTTGAGGAGAGGAGCAAAAGCCACAGAACCAAAGCAAAGTAATACTATGAGTGAATTCAAAATTCACTGGACAAACATGCTCAATGCATTCAATGAATTTTAAAGCACACTGCAAAACATTCACTTAATGATCTGCAGGCTAGAGGAACAATTTCACTCTTTAACAGACAGCAGAAACCAATAGGGTGCCCCACCAAACTACGACCAAAGAACAATCAGGTTTTTAAAAGTTCTGACAAATCAACATGTTCTAAAGATCAAAATCCAAAAATTTTAAACATTCATAATGTTTCACCATAATGTTCACCACAATGAAACAAGCACTTAAAAAAACAAAAAACCCAAAGAAACTAAGCACATAGATCATGTACCTGGATCAATGAGCACTTCATGTACCACTGGAAGAAAGAATAGGTTATAGCCTTTTACTTGAAAAATAAAACTACTTTTAAAGATAAATGCTAAAACACATTTCATCATTCATGTTGCCTTGAAAAACCTGAGGCCCTTGTATCTGATTAGAAAAGCAATTCTGAGTAATAGTATGTTACATTTCAGTGCCAGTTTGCTTTAGAAGAAAAGAGAAAAGAAAAGCTACTGTTTCCTGTTTCTCATATCCTGCATAAAGTGTGAAGTGCCTCCTTGCCTCTTTCTCCTCCCGTTTTCTAAGCTCATGCTCCACAACACTTCAGAAACAAGTATGAGAACCACTTATTCCCACCAATATGCCAAATGACAAAAGAAAATCAATTTATTTTTGTAAATATATGCCTATACCTTGAACTGGAAGAGAAAGGTATCAGAAGTATATATGGAACTTATTTCTACCTTCCTGAAATCACACACACAAACGTTCACACAGACACAGACACATACCCCCTGGATTACTGGGCACTTCACAAGCTTAGGACTTCCAACTTCTAGAAGATAACTTTGTAGTTAGTTTAAAATACAAAACTGTCAGCTTTTGAAAGCCTTGATCATCTGCTAAACCATCCAAATATCAAAGAGACCCAATTAGTCTTTTCTGTAGAATGTAATTTCCCATGATGGCAAAACAGACCCTAAGAAGTACTGGATCCAAGTCTCGTGTTTATCACTAGCTATGATCGTTTTTAAGCACATTAACAGATTCAGAAATGTATGTCCCAACAACATTTATTCTTATTGAAATAGTATACGTGTTCAATTGCCTATACAGAGACTAGGTCCCATGATGGTGTTTAAGAGCTCTTTTGTGTATTGCAATATGTATTTTTAAGTGCAGACAAGGAGAGTGGCTATTACTCAGTTGTAGAGCACCTGTTTAGCATGCACAATGTCCTGGCTTCAGTCCCCAGTACTTCCAAAAAATAAATAAAAATAAGGGCATATTTAAAAATAAGAATAAAGTTATAAAAAATACAGACTAAAAACCACTGCAATATAAAAGCCACAATTACAATAAAAAAAAAAGTGTTTCTATCAAATATTGACTATATGCCAATCACAGAGACAACCAGAAATCACACCTGATAACCATCACGTGTGATTCTCAGCAACCCTACTAAGTAGACATGGATGAGAAACCCGGCCCTGCGGATGAGGAGACGGGGCTCGGAGTAGCCGGGGACGCTGACCGTCCTGCTCCCCGGGACACCGCGTCAGCCCAGGGCAAGCGCTGACGGAGCTGCACAGAGGGGACTCCCAGCTGCATGGAACCTTGGGGCACTGGGGAGTCCCAGAAAACACTAAAAATTGTTCAGTGAAAAACCAGCTCAAATATATTACACTGTGCCACATCCTTTAAACAGGGAACATGACTGAGACCGTTTTGATGCCTCCGTGTCCTTTCTGTCATCATCAGTTACTTGCCCGCTCAGCGCAACCAGTGATAAACTGGACCCCATATGAACTGCACTCAGATGGAAGAGCTTTTAAAGTTGTTTTATGAAGTTTGTAGGACTCTGTCTATGCCTCACACAGACGGTCATCCATCACTTCTCACCAGTGTGGATGTACCACCTGAAATCACTCCTTTCTGCTTTTTAAAGTCCCTTCATCTACTCCAGACTTTTCAACAGCAAAGCAGCACCTCAACCACAGACAATGGACAGCTTCTCACCAAATGGACTTGAACAGCCCATCAGACTTCCTGGAAGCCCTTTTCTTCTATTAAACCCACTTTCAGGTACTTCATCATTTTCTGATTAGTGGACTTGGCCTCTGAGTGGCCTACTCAGAGAGCTCCCAGCCTCAGATCCGGGTGTGGGATAGGACCCTGCTGTTGGGGGAAATCAGTGCGGAAGGCGGACATACTCCAGTCAGGACTGCATGGGTAGAAGTGCCACAACGTGCTCAAAAATTATGCAGTCAGCACCCCTGGGCTCCCATGGACTGGTTTCACATTAACCAAACCCATGAGACACTGATGCAAGAAAACTAGAAACTTAACTTATTAATGTAACAGAAGACGTGAAACTATGAACCAGGCTGCAATATCAGAGTTCAACCATGAGTACATTTTCTCAACGGCCTAATCACGGGCAGGCAGTCACATAGCAAGCATGGAAAGAAGCAGAGCAGGAAGGGTTTCTAGATTAACTCAATGGACTAAATTTCTGTTATACGAAAAGTTCTACTGCCTGGAAAACAATTAACGCTAATCACGGTGCACTCTTCGTGGACAGTGGCCGATACTCGACTGAGAGCACCTGTGTAACTCTCCTTTCTCTGCCTTTCTGGGCTAACTGATGCACAGAGGTACAGAGATCAAGGCATGCAGGTACCTCTAAACAACCAAAGCTCATCTCTGTGAGCCTCAAAACCAGACAGCCAGGGTTAAAATACCAGCTCTGCCACTTACTAGTTTTTTGACCTTGGCCAAATTACTTACCCTCTGTGTGCCTCAATTTCCACACTGTAAAACTGGGATAACAATCAAACCTTCCTTACTCGCTTGTTGAGAAGATTGAAGGATTCATTTCTGTAAAACTCTCAGAGAAGAATGTAGCACATTTTTGGTGCTCAACATACGTCAACTTAATATTAAAGTGATTTACAAGTCTCCCTTCTAATCATCCTCTCTGTTTCCCGGCTAGACTAAGTCCCAAAGGAAATCCTTATTTCTCCTTTTATAAACTCTTGGGGAGCAGCCTTCTGTTCTATCCCACCACCTGTTTAAACTGAAGGAGGGGATGCCTCCTCCCCACTCCTCTGGGCCATGGAGAGTGCTTCTTCCTTCACACCCCTGACCCCTGGCCCACAGCTATCCCTCCTCACACTAACAGAGTGAGTTGTGATTCTGGGGAGACAAGCAGGGCATGTGAAACCCTTCCTTTCCCTCCAGTGTTGGCCACCCTTGGGAAGCAACCGGGATGCTCAGCTCCATGGCAGGACAGCCCTGTGCATGATGGGGCACATCCTCTCAAGGGAAGGCTCGCTGTGGCCCAGAGATACCTGCGACAGGGTGAGTCTCTACTCCTGGGACACAGAATCATGACACGCATTTTCCCAGAGCCCTGAAGTTCATGGAGAACGTGGCTTCATCAGTAACAATGAAGACATTTATCGCCTGTCTAGTCTTTTGTGTCATCTCTCAGTTGGCTGCTGGAGACAACATGTGTGTAAGTATTAGATGCCCTTAAGCCCCAACATGTATGAAGTAACAAAAAATTCTGTGGCTTAACGTTGGTTCAGGGCGGCTGTGTAACTGTTCTGACTCTGCTGATGCTTAATTATGGGTATAGGAACTATGGAACCTCCTCAAATATCTTTCATCATAAAACCAGCTTTTCTTATTTTCCTGTTTCTTAGTAATTGCCAAAGACCATCAAATGATGGCTTCACACAAAACGGCAGCTAAAGTTTAAGAGCCCTCTTGACATACACACTGTGGGAAACACTTTACATAATTTCTAATTCTCACAATTCTACAAAGCAGATACAAGCGTCCCCATCTCACAGACGAGGGAAAAACTCAGAACGAACTGACTCAGGCTCACGTGGCTCAGTGGCAGCACGTGCACACAAAACCAAGTCAAAACACTTCACACCTTCGTATATGTACCAAATCACCTCCCACCAATTAACACACAGCTGCGGGGTCAATACTCAGGGAACTCAATGCACTTTTCACCTTTAAGGTGTTCCAGAGGCCGCTTCTAGCTCTTTTTTAAAATCCTGGCTCACTGGTTTCTAACACTGGAAGCAAAGTCAGAATTTGCCACTGTTTGCACAGCAAGTCTGAAATGTTCACAGCGAGATGACAGAATAAAACAAAGTTATAAGCAGAATAATTTTTCCAGGTAAAGAGACACAATGGACATTGTGCTATTCTGAAGCGTTAAGCAAAGTAATCAAAATAAAATCACGTTGTTTAAGCCTTCTTTGACAAACAGGAAAATTAAGACTGTAAGAAGGTGCATCTGTGCCACCTATGGCTAAAAAGACCTTCCAGGTTGCCGGGAAAGATGCAACACAAAAATTGCCTGTAGGATCAGAAACGAGAATCAGGTAACTAAAAGCTTACGTACCACATACTACACTTTGATTCGGGGGAAGGGAGGGGTATACAGTATTTAATCTGATATTGCTAATAGTCCTGGATATAAACAGAAGTCATAGGCTCATGGAAACTCGTCTTAAAAGAGGGAAGAATACAGTCCAGAAACTTCATTTTACAGGAGGGGAGACTGAGACCTGGGATCTGTCCTCCTGGCAATCCGCAGCAATGCTCTCCTAGGCCTCGTGTCTTGCACTGTAGCAAAAACCAACAGATCTGTACTACGCCTACATTCATAAAAGTCACGTCTGTATTTTTCCAACAGCAGGTTATCTAAGTATCTTGCAAAATACTTCTCAAAGAGCCAGGAAATCATACAAGTTTGATGAAATACAAAAACATTTATTTACATAATACAACAGCATGAGCTTTATTCTATCTATTAAGAAAGTGACACGTCAAATCAATGTTTTGATATTTTAAACCTGTTAAGAGTGCAGGAAAAATATCAAAATTTTCTTTAATCACAATATAGAGAAGCTTACTCCCTGAAAATGATCAATGTGGATTTTTCTAAACTTAATGGATCTGTTCAGAGTCAGACGAATTTAAATGTCTGAGTGGATGGTTACACGGCAACGTGAATTCTGAGTTGTAACAATACATATGCTGAGTAAATAACCTTCAAGGTCATCTGCTTAAGGCAATGTAACTAGTCCCTGTCTCACTAGAATGATACAGATTTCATTAAAATTTCATACTGCACTAAAAATAGAATCCTTGTTTCTTTAAACCATTTTCATATATATCATATATATACATATTGAATATGCATCAGAAATAAGCCACCCTCTTTAGTATTCAGAGTTGATCCTTCTAAAGTATCAGTCATTGTGACAGCACATTTTTATTAAGCAGCTCTACGGTGCTTTGTATACAAGGTGTCTAACTCTCACAGTCAGACAAGGTAAACGATATTACTCAAATTTCACAAACGAGGAAATGTACTTAAGCCATGAAAACAACTAACATATTCATCATCAGGAAACAAACGAGTAAGGATTTTACTTACAATATTCACTGACAATCTTTTCTTCCATACTAAGACTACATAAAACCAATTCAGTCTTTGTAAGTATTTGACAATAAGGGCCACTAGAGAAAAACAAGTAACATCATTAGCAATGGTTGGATTTTCAAAGCCCACTTCTCTTTTGCACTATAATTACTTTTAATGTTTTGTTTTTAGTGCTTAGAGCACTAAATTTAAAAAAAATACTAAATTTTTAAGTCACTAACTGAAAATAAAACATTTGTGAAAATGTACAATTTTAATTTATGCCACTCTGTCTCACAATTTCACAGGTGTCTCTCCTTTGAAGACCTCATCAGGCTGAGATCACTAAAATCGGTCATTTATGGGCTCACAGGAGTTCGGGAAACAACTCAACGGGGGCTGATTAGAGGAGCAATTGAGAATGCATCCTGTGCAGTCTGGATTCCAGCACCGAGCTAGCCACCGCCAGCTGCGTGTGATTTGGGACAAGCTGGCCCATCTCTCAATCCCTCAGCTGCAAAAAAGGAGACACTGATACCTACCCTCCAACACCTGCTATGAAGTAAAACTTGAGGAAGGTATTTTAGCCTTAGGTAGGTGACCACTTACAGTGAGTTTGGTCATTATGATGATGAGGATGGCTGTTAATAAATTAAGCTAGACCAAACAGGAGAAATCACCATAAAGGAGAAACATTTTAAGTCAATGAGCATTTCCTTTTGGATGGATTGCAGAATATTCTATTGATTTTTTTAATAAACCAAGTTTTGTCCATTAATTATAGATTTACAGGTTCATGGACAAGTCTCCAGAAAAAGAATTAGAGGCCTCTAACCTCTGAATATTAAGAAAGTAAAGTTTAAAAAAAAATCGGGGGGGAGATTTTACCTCATTTGGGAGAGTATGTGCTTAGCATGCATGAGGCCCTCAGTTCAGTCCCCAATAACACCATTTAAAAAAATTTTTTTTAAGAAATGGAGAATTAAAGCAAAAAGATGGAGGAATACAGAATTTTGTTAGAGACTCAACTCAGAATTAAGATGGGGAAAAAACATCTATTTCTCAGAGTGTGAAGGAAAAGCCCAGCTGGGCTAACAAGCTAAGTCACAAATCTAAGTGTAACAAGTGTCGGATAACTGATCTGAGTTCTCCTGGGCTAACTCATAAATCTGAAGTTTAGTGTCAGTCTATTGGTCTAACGAGCTCAGTCACAAATCTAAGTGTGATAAGTGTCGTTTTACTGATATAAGTTCTGCTGGGCTAACTTGTAAATATAAAGTTTAGTGTCAGTTTACTGGGCTAACAAGCTAACTCGTAAATCCAAGCTCAACTAGCGTCAGTAACGTGATCTGTTCCAAATTGATAAGCTCCAGTGTACTGATTCCTTGCTTTTTGTTGTTTCAACCTTATTGGCTAATAGCCCCATACTTGTAATTAACCCTATAATACCTCATGTGCACGTCTTGAAGGTGCTCAGAGCTTCGGAGCAGAAGCCCCTCTGAGCCCGCCGGCGTAATAAATCTGAGTACTCCAACCCTCCGAGTGGTGCTTGTTTCTCGGCTGGCCTGTCATTTCCGTAACAAGAGGAAATCTTGAGAACTATGTAAACTGGATCTGAGATGTCTAGTCTTTTAACATTATTCGCGAATTCATATTACCAAGTCTTAAAACTACCTGATAACCCACAGTGGTGATAGTGATCGTAACAGCTGCCAACGCGGATCGAGCTCCGGCTAGGGCTGCTGTTCTGACATCTCTGCCCCTGAGGCCTCACCAGGCTGAGAGCACTAAATCCGGTCATTCATGAGCATCTCGTGTAAGTCCTACATTTGTGCTTCTCACTCCCCCCTCACCAGCCCCTCTGAGGGAAGCACTGTTATCATCTCCCCCACCCGCAGATAAGGCCACTGAGGCACTGAGACTAAACCAGTTCCAAGTCACAGCGACATTAAAGGACGTCTGTATTTCTGCTGTTTTGCTTTTGACAAAGGAATCTGAGATATCAATTCAAGGGAGGCTGTTAAATAATCAAGTCTGTCTGGTCTTCACCTCAAAGAGCAGATACTATAAATTCCTGATGTAGGATGAGGCTGCCGCCACAAACTGACTCAGCTTGAAATTAATATCCAAGATGATGCAGTGGATACACGTAAATATTCACGAGTGTCAACTCCGCTCACGGGTCTGGGCCCTTCACTGTCTGAACGGGGGTGAAATCCCCACCCGTGTCAGGGAGGAAAGCGCGCATCTTCCATGTCTCACTCAGGCTTCACGGGCTGTTTCCCCCCCACAGACTGTGCTCAACGATTAAAAAGCTCTCAAGATTTTTACACCGTGCAAAACTGAAAGACATTTCTGCAGATGGAGCAATTTCTCAGGCATAAACCTATTTTGCCTACACTTAGCAAGGGGGAAAAAAGAAACATGACTCTGCAAAGTCTCTGATCCTCACCACTCACAGGAGTAGAAATGCCACATCACAAGATGACTCTTCACATTGCAGGGTGAGAAAAAGATAAAGCCGCCCCAACAACAGGCACTCCCAGAGACAGCGCTCAGCAGTCTTCTGCACACTCACGGTTGTGCAGCCCTCACCACCATCTATTTCCAGAACACTCCATCATCCCAAAAGAACCCCCTGTCCACTAGTAGTCACTCCCCATCCCCCCTCCACCAAGCCCCTTGCAACCAACACCTGCTCTCTACCTCTGCATGTGCCTATTCTGGGCATTTCAGATCACTGAAATCAACAATATGTGGCCGTTTCTGTCTGGTTCCTTTCACTTAAAATGCTGTTACCAAGGCTTGTCCATGTTGAAGTGGTATCAGCATCTCTCTCTCTTTTTTTTTTTGAAAACGTTAAAATTTATTAGAAGGTGGTAAGTACTATCAAAAAGAGTAGAGTGGAGCATAAGGGATTGGGTTTCAAAGAGAAAAGGGCGGGTTGAGCAGTCAGGGTGGACTTCACAGTACAGGTGGCCTTTTTCATATTCCCCTTTGTTTTTTTTTTCTTTTTTATTCACTCTTACGTCTGAATAATGTTCCACTACATGGAGATACTACATTCTGTTCATCCATTCAGCAGCTATGTATGGACGAGGTCCAGAAGAATGAATGTAAGAGGTGAGTAGCAGGGATGGCATTTAAGCAAAGGGCAAGATTTTCTTTAAAAAAAAAAAGGCAACAAACAGAGGCACAAGGAA
This sequence comes from Vicugna pacos, assembly GCF_048564905.1. Lineage (NCBI taxonomy): Eukaryota > Metazoa > Chordata > Mammalia > Artiodactyla > Camelidae > Vicugna > Vicugna pacos. The sequence goes on along the minus strand of NC_133023.1, from coordinate 48,038,093 downwards.
ATTCAGTGAGTTTCTGAGCAAAGTGAATGCTTGCTTCGGCAGGACTACCGTGCAGGGATGGGGCGGATATTGGCAGGAATCACGGTGAGGGAGTAACCTGAGAAGACGCCCCACTGCAAGCAGCTCAGCCAGTTCTCCTCCCTCATCCTGTATTTTTAGAGCCACGTTTCTGTGTTTCTCTTACTTCAAGTAATAGCACTTTAACTACACATCTGATCATCTACATCAGACCACCTTACCTCCAAGCCACAGAAAATCATTCACTGACCGGAGCAGCTCCAGGACATAACAGTGATGGATCAGGGAGTCCTGCAGCATTCCAGCCTGCAGGCACAAACCCCACATGTGCCCCGTTGATGTCCAGAAAATAAAATGCATGAAAATTTCTCACTGCTGGTACACGACATCTGCCCCTAAATTGCCTCAAAATCTTGCTGGCAAAGCACTACTCAACCCTCTCACAACAAAACAAACAAACAAACAAACAAACAAACAAAAAACAGCTAAGAAGGCAAATATAGGCCCTTCCATTGAAAACCAGCAACCATCAATGTCAGTATCTCAGCTGGAATGCTCCTGACTTCAAAAACCACTGCGCAGTTAGTTTTTAAACGTGAAAGGCACATATGAATTCCACGTAGATGATATTACAGAAGGATTTTTCTTTTCAAAATTTCCAGTTGCAACATTAGCACAAGAAAGTTTATGTTTCAGCTTTCAAAAAATCAATTATCTTCCACTTTCTTAATGTTGATCCTATTATTATTTTATAAAGGGAGCTATGCTGCATATTATAAACCAACTCTTTGGCTTCTGCAATCAAGACCTTTATGACCTCACTATTTCAGAGCAAACTTTAATGATGCTTTGAGAGGTGGGGCCTGGGGCGCTCACTAACAGCTCTTTAAATACTGATAAGGATGTGCTATTAAGTAATGCAAAGGCTGTAACTGCACATTAACTCAGAAACCAAAGAAACTACACCAAAGCCTTACTTTATCATTTTTATATATTCCTATTCTTTTGAATATTAATGTTCTTAAAAGATGTTTTTTTTGAGAAAGACAACAGCTGTATTAAATTTCCTCTCACCAAGAACGCAATTTTTATCAAGAATAAAACCCCTATGGAAATCCAAAAGACGGGACGTTTCTAGCAAAGTGAACATGCAGAACAAACCTAAATCCTATCAGATCTCACTGCAACGAGCTCAACAAAGTCCTGGGCTACCCTGAAACTTAGCTCTTCTATTCCAAATGTTGGCTGAGCTAAGATAATCACACAAGGCAGGGAAGGAGAGAAGAGGAAAGTCCACCTGGCGGCCTCCATCATTTTTCTTCCAGCCAAAAGGCGCCGCTAGGGCGGCCCCGCTAACAAGCCCTCCCCATAAGGAAATCCGGCATCCACACTGCCCCTGCCGTTCCCAAGCAGCCCCGACGCCCCTCTCCCACGGGTCACCTCCCAGCCTGTGAATGGTCTTCTAATGACCCCTCCAGTTGGTGGCACCCTCCCCCTCTTCCCTGCTACACACACACACACACACACACACACACACAGAGCCAGGGCAGCCTGCCCAAAGCACAAATTTGATTACATAATCCCCACTTCAAACCCTTCAGAGGCTCCCAGGTGGAGTTTTAGCCGCACCCCCGACACTTCTCGCCCAGCTTCACCTCAGTACCCAGGTCCCCAGTGACCTCAGGGGCCCCCTGACCTGCTCCTACTTCCCACTTGCCTCCAGGCTCATTTTGACTGCTTCTCAAGGAAGCCTTCCATCCCTCCAACCTCCGCACTTTTTTCCTCTCTTCCTAGAACGTTCTAGGTTAAGTCAACTTCTGACACTGCTAAGCTCCCAAGAAGCAAATACATTTTGCTTACTAATGTGGGTCCACCCTCTCTCCCCTAGACACTCAGAAGTGCTCGTGTTATGAATAAATGAATGACGGGGTGGGTCTCAAAGGGAGAGACATACCTGCTGTTGCCCGTCCGGACCCTACTTCCTGTAGAATATCAGAAGCAAAACCAGAAGTACCTTTCTTGTGGGTCATTTCCTGCTGACACCCTTCACTGCCTTCTGTGTCAGTTCTAGTAAAACCCAAACTCTTCCAAAGCCCTCCACCCTAGGCCATCTCCAGTGTCCTCCCCAGCAGGGCACCCTCCACCCTGGACCACACAAGGCACTCTCCCCGAGTCCCCACCCCACAAGCCTCCAGGCCTCTGCCCAGGCTGTACTTGCCACGTGAGCCATCCTCTTGATGCCTTCTCCTGGCTGACACTTGCTATGTCCTCACAACTGAATGTAGAGCCCATTTCTTCCAGGAAGTCCTCTCTGATAATGTCCTTTAGGTCTTGTCTGGGCTCCCTCTACAGCAGCACTGCATGGTGACAAACTGGGTGTTTGCCCGCTCCTTTGAGACCACGGCCTCTTGGGGGCCATGTGGGAAGGAGTGAGAGATTACAAGATGGGTGGGAAAAGCAAAAAGCAAAAATCACCGCCCAAGTCCCAAATTCAAGGATCCTTTCTCAGAAAAAAAGAATAAAATATTTCACAAGAGTGCAATTTGGCTACTATTTTTGTGGCTTGTGGACAGCAAGAGATTGGTGTTCTAGCCCAAAACCCAGGTTACATGCAAAGAAATGTATATATTCATATCCAAAGGAAACCAGAGCTGCTCAAAAACAGTTTGCAGTTAGAATTGAAAGGAACTTTGATAAAGGCAATCTCTCTCTCTCTTCTTTCTTTTCTGGCATCATATAATTTTAGAAGTATTTGCGTGGCTAAGAGATGGCTACAGCCCGTGATTCTGCACTGGAGTGTTTGCGGCTGAGGAAGCCCAGATTACATTCACTGTGTAAATGCAATCACACCAACACACTAACAGGCACCCTGGTGGTGGAGCTGATGTTCCAAAGCAGGCAACCTTATGTTGTAAGAGAACTCTAGATAGAAAGTAAGAATGCAATGTTCTGTATTCAGTTTCATTCGCTACATGGGCCATGAACTGACAGTATATCTTGTCTAGTGAAACACAAAAATAAACTGTCAACGTCGATTTTCTTCATCTGACCATTTTATGCTAACTTTGGATAAGAAACCCTCACTCCATATGGAAAGCTCAGGCCTAATCTGCAGCACAGTTACATCCCGTGGAAGAAAGCCTATCAAGGGAGAACTGGAGAGTTTCCCTTCAGAAGCTGCTAAGTCTGGTTTTGCACCTGTACGTCATTTGCAACCACGTCATCGTCAAAGGAGTAAGACCTTACCTCTATGGGCCGAAAAGCACTGCGGTGCTTCCAAACCATCAACGAACACTGAGCTTTGTGAAACAGTCCTGAGGCACATGAATCGCACTTTTTCTGAAAGGCTCCAAAACTGACCCCCTTCACCATTCCAGGTACAACAGGGAGGTACCGGAATTAGTAGAGAAAACATGCCCTTCATGTCTGACAAGGCCCTGCTTGAATCCTGCTACAGCATTTACTAGCCGCTAAACGGACCAATTCCTTAACCCCTCTGTGAAGGCTTCCCAATCTGCAAAAGGGGGCTGCCACCGACCACCTGGGAGGCATGGATGTGAATGCAACACGCAAGTAGGGCGGCCAACTGGTACCTGACACGCGGCCCAGCTAGTTTCCCACCGCTGCCCTTCTCCCCCTTTAAACTTGCTCTGTTCCCCCTGGTAAGGCTCAAGCCAATGGAACAGACTGCCTGATTCTTCTGTGTGTCCCCGGATACATGCCTTACCCTTAGGAGGCCAGAAAAAAAACTGTCTCCTCCCCAGTCACAATCAATGTTCTTAAGATTCTGAGATTTTTTAACTCTAGTTTTCAGGGAGACTATTCCAGATCTGTCCAAGCACCATTCTCCAGGTTGTCTCCCCTCCCAGCGCCCATCCCTTTTCACCTCAGATCCTCTGTCTGATTGCCTTCTGTTAATGGGAAAGCAAGTCCGGTAGGGTGGGGACTCCCTAGGCCTCCCTCCCTCCCTCACAGGTGAGTGTGACTACTTTCTCCCCACTCCCCACTCCAACTCCAGCTTCTGAGGAGTCTCCCCTCCCGGACCCTGCAGCCTCTGCATCGTCCCAAGACGCTCACGCGTGGCCACAACCTTCCCTTCAGATTTCTTCCTGGGTGGCCCTCCCCACCCCCTAGCCCCTTAAGGATAAATGGCATTGCTCTGAAAATCCCAAACGCCGCTGACTGACACACCAAAGCTGAATGGTCTGGGCTTTCCTCCAACCGAGGCACAGCCTTGTCCCCCCTCAGCCTTAGTCTGCACATCTCGAGATGAGCTCATCCACCTATACGGCTGTGAACACCAGCTAAGAATGACGACTCCCAATGTGTATCTCTAGTCCGGCTCCTTCACCTGAGCCCCAGGTTCATAGACCCGAGTGCCTCTTTGAAGTCCTAACTTGGATGACAAATGGCATCTTAAAAATCCCTCATGTCCACCATTTACTATGGAATTCGATTTCTGGCAGGTACCTCCCAGGCTCCCCATTATAGTAACAGCTCCAGCACCCACCTAGGTGTTTGAGGTCACATTAAATTTCCCCTGTTCCCTCCCCCTAGCCCTGCTCTGGAACCTGTCTTGTCATGTCCGTTGCTAAGCCCATCTCAAGACTGGTTCTGCAGGGACCACGGCCGGAACCCCACAAGCTCACAGCATGGTGCAGTGAGTCACAATCCTCCAAAGGGTGCTCCCTCGAGGGGGAGGCATCTCCTGGCACGGGTCACCTCAGAAGGCACTGGATTCTCACAAAGGAGGCCCAGGAGAAGGGACTCAGGGTTCTCCCGTGGACTGAACTTTGAAGGGCCCGAGGTCTGGGGGAGCTCCTAATTAGCAGACACACTTGCCAGTGAGCAGATGTGGATGGAGGAACCCAGGCAAGGCTGCTCTCACTCCGACCCCTGGGCTTTCGGGAGCCACGGGAAAGCCCTGTGTCCAGGACACAGCCCAGCCATCAGAGATCCCAGCCTGCATTTGCCAACCCGGACAGCCTAGACTCCTTCTACTTGCGACACTTACTTCTGTTCTGTTCCCCCCAAGAATGTGATGGACTCTTTAAGAAAGTCTGGCCAGTCTCAAGCGAGACCAAGTCAGTGAAGGATGAAGTGCCGACATTTGGACCACAACATGAAAGGAGAAACAAGGCCTCATGGTCAGCATGATGGTGGTGGCCAAACCCTTCCCCCGGGTGAGATGAAACAGGCTGGGGGTGAGAATCCAAGGTCCTAGGTCGGCCAAAGCTTATTCCTACATGGCTGACTGGGGTGTTGGACACTCACTACCGCAAACTAACGACACGGCCATCAATGGTGGACGTCAGCTGCTACAGACAACGAGTCAGCTACTTACTGCCAACATGTGTTAAAAGTAAAGTCCGGTGCAGGGAGGCCTGCATGGCTGCTGAGTGAAACCACAGACCAGGCTCTGCATGCCCACTGGCTGAAGCCAAGGGGAAGCCATGGTCCCCTTTAGTGGTCCCTGTGTCCACCAGATCCAGGTGAGCCAGCTACTTAGAAGAAGGCCATGTTGTCCTGATACTAAGAAAAAACAACCTCGTAAATGGAACAAAAGAGTGGTATGGATTTTAGTCCCGCTTCTGCCCCTTTATGAAGGTAAAATAAAGTAAATGGCATGGGGAAGTTGAATGCAAAAAAAAAAAAATAACAGAACGGTGACTGCTTCCTCCAACAGCATCCCCTGCAGCTGCTCACCTCCGAGCCTGCCACTTCCTCACCAGTGACCGCCGGCCAGGCAGCGCCGTCACGCACGTCACAGATCGACAGCCAGGAACCGCATGCCGAGCACGTTTGTGGAAAAGCAGGAATCGAGCAAGATGCTGCAGACTTTGAATTTACAAGTTTAAATACTCCATGAAAATAACACCTCAGCAGCCGCCTAAATCAATTCGTATCTCACTTCTTCAAAACAATCAAACAAATTTAATAAGGGCGCATTTGTCACCAAATATAAGGAGGACCAAACAGGTTCCTCAAATCAAGGATTTTAACAGGTATCAAACACCAGTGGGTGATGTGCTAACAAAGCAAATATTGCAAAAATTAGAAAATAAAAACATGACTAGGATAATACATGGATCAAGGCAGCTGTTAAGTTTTTGCCTTTTAAAGCGATGGAGACAGCATGGAGGGCGATCTAGCTATTTCCAATGCAGGGTGTGCACAGCCCACCTTTTCAGATGCAACAACATGCTCACAGGGCAGTACAAGAGAAAAAGGAAAAAAGAAAAAGGAAAAGAGGAACAAGCGAAAATTAGAAACACACAAGAACAAAAATGGCTTTGACAGCCTATACAAGAATTTACGTCAGTGTGTGAGGCCAGGGATGCGAAGACGGTGAGACCCACACTCACCTCCTGCTCCAGGGAAGGCAGGGGCCTGAGTGGAGCAGCGCTGCCTGGGGACCCCACCGTGGTCAGCGCCCCTAACCAAAACTCCACCTACATGCATCTAGGCAGCTTTTGAGCTACAAAATGTGGTCGCATTTCAGGCTGGACAGTTTTACTCACTCCCACCAAGAGTAGCAGGAGAGAAATGGGCTCTGCTCCTGCACCAAAGCATTGTTTCATAAATTAATGACTGTGGAATAGTAAAAGCAACACTGGAGTAAACGTGACTGGAAGAGAACGTGCTTGACCCAAGCTCACTGGCCGCGTTATCTCACTGATGTTCAGATGCTGTCTGAGCACTTATTGTAGCAAAACAGACAGACCCAACAGGAAGGATGTTTAATGCGCTGCTATATTTTGATGCCGAGAGCCATGCCTGGTACACGAGGTTCTGGATAAACAATGGTGACAGTGTCAGCCACTATGGGGTAAGCACACAACCAGTTACTCCGCCAAATCCCACGGGCAGAATTCAAAAGGCAAAAACAAGCTGGCATTCTCTGGTGGGTCTGCAGACTCAGAGCCAAGCAGTTGCTGAGGAAAATGTCACCAGTGCCTCATACGACAAAAGAGGAGGCACTGGACAGGGGGCTGGGGCAGGGACCCAGGCTTCCACTGCTCACCCACCAGTCTGTCCAGGGGGAGAAGTTGGTCCCTGCTTACGTTGCACCGGTACACCTACCTTGACTAAAGCCTGGGGGCTCAGCAGGAGGTCACAGGTGAGTTGAATGGAGCCAGCCTCGGTGTAGCAAGATGCTGGCAGCTCTGCACTCAGCAGTGCCCAATCTCCTAAACCTGCCACCTCATCTCCAAGTAGCAGAAGGGGAGTGTGGACTTGTGGATCACAGGGCCCTGCGAGGACAAGTACAGATCATGGCCACGACATGCGTCACCCCTTCCTTAAGCCATAGAGGCATGTACGGGGAGGAACTGAAAATTCATCCAGACCCCGCCAGGCACCACACGCAGGTGGGACTCGGGTCCCCTGAGGCTCTCACTCAAAGGGCTGGTCTGGAATTTCTTTTTATCAATTCTCTGGCTTCTTCTCCTCCAACTGACCACCAAACAGAAAGTAGGACCTGATCTTAGGTAAGTTCAAGAATCAGCACTGGCTCCACAGCAGTCACGGCAGCACGTGCCAGGTCCTCCGACCGTCACCTGTGGGACCGCCATCAGCGCTCTCTGGACTCAAGGTCCGAGGCCATAGGCCGGGGGACACAGATTCCCTCACTCTCCTCAGCAAAGGGGGACCACCTCTCGGCAAAGGCATCTCACCCTCTTCTGCCCGAGGGAAAGCACGATAGATACACGGGGAAACAGCAGAAGGTGGGGGTGTAGGCAGCCCAGAAGAGCTCGTCTGCACTTCCGTGGCAAAGTGGGGCTGTTGAATTAATCACAGGGAGAAAGTGAGGAGGAATCTTTCCCTGTTCTGTCCCATACTCCGTGACACAACTTTCCCTGCGAAAGGAGTTCATTTGGAAGTGCCTGGCAGTGTTTCTGATGTCCTAACATGGCATGGTGGCTGTCGGGCAAGAAGAGAGGGCCTGAGCCATGCAGCTGCTGGACCTGAGAGAAAGGAGACACCTGCATCACCCCCAGCTCAACCAGAGCCTCGTTCTGCGTCTCGGGATTCAGCATCTCATCTGTAAGCAAAGGGATGAGACTGTCCCAGGAAAGGCTGCCCAACTGAAATGAAATGAGAGCCATGTAAAGAAAGTTCCCCAGTTGCCACATTTAAAACGGTACACGAACAAACAAAAAACAAATACTAGAAACTGATTTTAAGAACAGATCTTACTTATTCTACTGTATGTAAAATACTATCATTTTGACATGTAATCAATATAGAAAGTAACAAGATAGCTTACATTCTTTTTCCTAGACAAGTCTCAGCATCTGATGTGCATTTGACCTACAGCACATGTCAGCTCAGACCAGCCTCCTCCCCAGCGCTCCTAGCATCAGTGGCTGTGGCTAATCTATTGGACAGCAACTCCAAGGGTCCCACCAGGGTTCCTGGCTGGAAAGCAGGAGGAAGTGTCCACACTAACCCTAAAAGGATCTCTCTGAAACAAAGGCGGATTCACTTTTAAATGTCTGTAAACCGGCGGGTTGCACCTCCCTCCACCCTTGGCTACAAGACAGCCCTCTTCCTTGCTGATCCCTTTCTGATTGTAGGGAATCAACCCGGCACAAAGCCAGGGCGGACGGGCCGCCATGTAAACTTACCTTCAGTCTGTGTCCAGTCCCATGAAGTCCTCCTTCTCAAACAGGATGCAGAGGAAGGGGATCTTGTCCCCAGAATTTTCGGGGGCCCCATCCAGCCACTTAGACTTGAGCAAGATGAAGAGTGACTCAGTGAAGTCTTCAATCCTCTTCACCACCCTGCAGTCCTCGTAGATTGAAGGCCACGTCGGTGCGTGTCTGCTCGGCTGCCTCCCCATGCAGCACAAAGACAAACAGCTGAGAGACAATAAGCGTGGTGCCATACAGCTCCTCTCTGCACATGGAGCTTACTGAAGGCCGTGGCCAAGAGGCAATCGGTAATGGTGACAAGGCCCACGACCTTGCGGTTCGTCTGGAAGTATCTCCACCCATTCTCGGGCACATAGTGGTGCCTGTAGTGGATACAGAGTGCCAACTGGGAGCCGCACTGGCTGATCTGGCTCACCAAGGAGATTCGCTTATAGATGCAAAAGAAATTCTCCTCTGAGGTGATCCCAACGGGTTGGACCACAACGGGGAGAGTCTTGTAGTCCTCAGCACACTGCACGTAGTCAGGGATGCTCATGTTGCAGGCCCTGCCGAGAGGAGAGAGGAGATCGAGGTAAATACTGTGCTGTGGGCTGCAGGCCCATCTGGGTTGAGGTGATCTGGTGTGTACCAGCCATAAGGCAAGGGAAGCCCAAGCAAAGCAGGGGGTACAGTTTGTCCTCAGAGTCTGCACATGGCTACCGTAGCTCGGATCACATTACCCAGCTTTTGCTCTAGGCTTCCGGCCCCTGCAGAGAAGGGTCATTTCTTGTTTTCTGCTCCAAGCACCTAGCCAGACCCTGATGCAAAGTCAGTGCTCAAAACTGCTGAATAAAGAAATGAACAAAGGAACTGCTTTCCCCAATCCTCTTCAGCAGAATATAAACAAAAGAACCACAGTGGGAGCAAAACATCTGGATTTCAACTCCAACTTATTTGGACTCCTAAGCTGCAGAATAATGGATAAGAAAACTTGCCTTGGGAAGGAGGGTACAGTTCAGTGTTAGAGCACGTGCTTAGCATGTACGAGGTCCTGGGTTCAATCCCCAGTACCTCATTTTAAAAAATGAAACAAATAAATAAACCTAATTACCCTCCTCAAAAAATATTTTTTAATTCAAAATTCAAAAAACACCTTGCAATTGACACAACACTGTAAACTTGCCTACACATCAATTAAAAAAAAATTCCTTCTTACACCATATACAAAAATCAACTCAAAATGGATCAAAGACTTAAACATAAGACAAGATACAATAAGCCTCCCAGAGGAAAACATAGGCAAAACATTATCTGACATACATTTCAAAAATTTTCTCCTAGAAGAAATAAAAGCAAGAATAAACAAATGGGACCAAATGAAACTTACAAGCTTCTGCAGAGCAAAGGAAACCAGAAATAAAACAAGAAGAAAACCTAGGGAATGGGAGAAAATTTTTGCAAGTGAAACCGACAAAGGCTTGATCTACAAAATATATAAGCAGCTCATACGACTCAATAAGGAAAAAATAAACAACCCAATCCAAAAATGGGCAGAAGATCTAAACAAGCAACTCTCCAAGGAAGACATACAAATGATCAAAAAGCACATGAAAAAATGTTCAATATCACTAATTATCAGAGAAATGCAAATCAAAACTACAATGAGGTATCACCTCACACCAGTCAGAATGGCCGTCATTCAAAAATCCAAAAATGACAAATGCTGGAGAGGCCGTGGAGAAAGGGGAACCCTCCTACACTGCTGGTGGGAATGCAGTTTGGTGCAGCCACTATGGAAAACAGTGTGGAGATTCCTCAAAAGACCAGGAAGAGACTTACCATATGACCCAGGAATCCCACTCCTGGGCTTGTACCCAGAAGGAAATCTACTTCAGGATGACACCTGCACCCCAATGTTCATAGCAGCACTATTTACAATAGCCAAAACATGGAAACAACCTAAATGTCCATCAACAGGTGACTGGATAAAGAAGATGTGGTATATTTATACAATGGAATACTACTCAGCCATAAAAACCGACAACATAATGCCATTTGCAGCAACATGGATGCTCCTAGAGAATGTCATTCTAAGTGAAGTAAGCCAGAAAGAGAAAGAAAAATACCATATGAGATCGCTCATATGTGGAATCTAAAAAACAAAAACAAACAAAAACAAAGCATAAATACAGGACAGAAATAGACTCATGGACAGAGAATACAGACTTGTGGTTACCGAGGGGGGGTAGAGGGTGGGAAGGGATAGACTGGGATTTCAAAATTGTCGAATAGATAAACAAGATTACACTGTATAGCACAGGGAAATATACACAAAATGTTATGATAAATCACAGAGAAAAAAATGTGACAATGAGTGTGTATATGTCCATGAATGACTGAAAAATTGTGCTGAACACTGGAATTTGACACAACACTGTAAAATGATAAAAAAAAAGACAATATCATTCTATTCCCTATATACATACACAAGTATTCTTCAAATGTCACAGATCTGAACACTTGATTGAAAAATAAAATTGCTTTTAAAATGTTAAAAATAAATTTCTTTCCTGTCTAATCAAATAAAAAAATGAAATAAAAAGTTTCAATATAAAAAAAAATTCCTTGCCTTACAAGAATATATCTAGATTATGGAAGTTTGCAAATGTAAAATGCCTAGGGTACCACCTGCATAGAAAGGGGGGACTGTACATAATTACTATCCCTCCTTTATGAGCTATATTACCTTTGGGGGGGTTATAACTTCTCAGAGCTAATTTTCTCAGATTAAAAAAGAAAATATTACCTGATTCTCAGTACTGCTGAAGAATCTGATAACCCTATAAAAGCATCTGACACACTGAGGTTACTCAATAAAAGTTTGTTGAATGAATGAATAAACAAGCAAAGTGAATGCTGCTCCCTGCCACACTCCATCATAATGATACTGCCTGGAAATCCCAAGCCCACGTTCCACCCGACTCTACATTAACCATGTGGGTGACCTGGGCAGGCCTGTGTGCTTCTCTAAGCCCCAGATTAATCATGAATAGAAATGAGGGCAATAACACAATCCTCAAAGGGTTAGTGAGTCTGTAATGAATTGTAACCCAAACTTGCAAGATGGAACCATTAAGAAAAATTGGGCAAAGTGCCCATAGGCCCTCTCCATATTAGCTCTTACAACTACATGGGAATCTACATTACATCACAAAATTAAAAGTCTAATTTTTTAAAGAGGCTTTTGAGGTTAAATGAGCTCACTGTCTCAAATAAGGAACACACAGCACAAATAGGACAATGCCCAGCCCATGAGATACACTCAGTTAAATTTCCCACTGAACCCACTGGTCCCTCCAACTTCAGAGCATGAGGATGGGTCCTCGTGGCCAGAGGCCACTGCACCTGAAACTAACAAAGCTAATGGTCCCCACTTCCAAGAGCCCCTGTCACCACCCTAGGTCTAATTTTGTATTTGTAACTTTGTTCTTTTTATTAAATATAATCCCCCAATTGCATAGCCTTCAGGTCACCAAAACATGACCATAGAGATCATGATGGCAGCCCTTCTTGGTGAAAAAATTTAATGAAAAGCCATTTCCACAAGAACTCTGTGTAAATCTACTAGGGAACTTCATCCTGGACTGAGGGGAAGAGGACTGGGGAGGAGGGGGCAATCTGGGGCACACAGACCCATGGGCCACCTGTCCCACGATGGGCTTTAGACTCAACCCTCACTTTCCAGAAACTTCAAAATACACACAGAGCGGTATGGTCAATTTTTTTTTTTAAAGAAATCCCTGACTCCCTAGCAGGTCTTGCTTCTACCGAGACACAAATGGCTTATTTGTATAATATTTCACAAAAGCCTTAAAATATTATCACCTCAACATGACACATTAAGAAACTGAGGGAGAGAGGTTTATCACATTGTACAAGATTAGAGAGAGGTCATGTCAGTCACCGTATTTAAACCCAAACCCCTGCTCCAGTGCTCACACTAGAAAGTGTGACATACTGACCCTTTCCTGCCCTCTCCTTGCAATAAATCACTGAAGAGTCTTTTCTGTGCCCCCTGGAATCACAATCACATCAATTTTCCACAAAGAGCTATGTCACTCCTTGGAGGACGTATCAAAATCTAAAGTGTTGGGATGGGAGGAGATATTTGCATTTTCTGTTTCTCAAAGGAAACATGGCTTAAAAAGAAAATGAAAAGCGCTTATCTAGTCTAAGCCCTCATTGTGCAGAGAAGGAAACGGAAGCTCAGAAGAGATGAGGAAAGGGCCTTATTAACAGATACTGCCTCAGCGCAGCACCAAACCATTCCTGGGCACTTCTTGGGGAGGATCTGGGAGGCCCAGGAGAATGAGTGTTAGAAAAAGGAAAGAGAAAAAGCATACAAGTCCCTGTCTCTACACCACCATACCATGGAGTTCCACCAAATTACCCAGTATGGGTGCAGCCAATATTAAGGTGGGCTAAACAGATTATAGAAACCTGGAAGTCTCAAACATAGTGGAAATTCCAACATTTACTATGCTTTTTTCCCAGTTCAAGCATCAGCTCAGTGGCCGCTCCATACCAGGGACGACACTAGGCCTGGGGTTCTCCCAAAAACAGATCTCTACTATCACGTGTGCAAACCACATAAAGGCCCACCAGAAGGAAAGTGCCCACAGAGAAGATGGAATTACTGAAACTGAAAGCAGCCAACCAGCATATATTACTAGGAAAAACGGTGCTGCTAGAAATGGACTCATAGACATAGAAAGCAAACTGTGTTTAGCAGGCAGGAAAGGGGGGATTAACAGATACACATTAATAAATATAAAATAAATGGCAAGGACCTACTATATAGCACAGGGAACTGTATTCAATTTCTTGTAATGAGTTGTACTAAAAACAATCTAAAACGTATGTATATACATATGAATATGTTTATAACTGAATCTCCGTTGTACACCTGAAACTAACATTGTAAATTGACTACACTTCAATAAAAAATAATTTAAAAAAAAGTAAAAATAAAAGCAACGCCATTAAGAAAAAATAAAAGAAAACTGTAATCCCCTTAGCTGTAGGTGGTGGAGAATTCTGGTTGCAAGTACCAAGTCCACTGGATCACTCCAGCACTGACTGAACTCTTTTTCACCATCAGAGTTACTTGGCTTCACAGAGGTTACTTTTCTCCCCTGTGAAAGGCAACAATTGCAACTAACGATGTATAGAATCTCATCATTCACAAGCCCAAAAATTAGTGATGACTTCCCATGGGCCAGGCTCTGGACAGATGAAAATAAAGGGTCCCAGATTTATTCATGGGTAGAAGAAGTTTAAGCCATAAAGACAATATTTTTTCCTGTTTTGATAGACAGATTCAATGCAATTCTGATTAGAATACCTACCAGATTTTTCATGGAATGTAACAAGTTAATTTATGATCAGGAACAGCCAAGAAACTTCTTTAGAACCACCACTGGGGAAGGGTGGATAGGTCATTGATTTCCACTGTTCTTTCTGAAGTGATGAAAACATTCTGAAATAATAATGGTTGCACCACTGCGAATATGCTAAAAGCTGCTGAATTGTACCATTTAAATGGATGGACTTCATGGTGTGTGAACAATATCACAATAAAGCTGTTATATGAAAAAAAATTTCTTGACAATTATTTTCTCCTGTATACAACTAGTCTGCCGTACAATTAAAGAAAAACAAAAAACCAAAACAAACCAAACTGTGCCAGGAGCTCTTTAGGACTGCAATGTCCCTGGGTCTCCAACGCCTCTGGTGGTGCTGTTCCTGTTAACACACACTAGCTGGGCTGGACTAGTTAGGGACTGTAACTGTATTCCTAAAATCGTCGGTCACACGTTTCACCCTAGGAGAGGGAAGGAAGGAGGATGGCGCAGCCTCATGACTTCAGTTCATTTTTAACTGAACAAAGCATTACTTTCAACACTGTAATCCTCCTCACTATAAAAACACGTGACATCAACAAGCACCGCCATCATACCACCTGAAAGTGTTCAAGGTACTTACCTGGGGCAGAAACACTGAGGGAGGAGACGGAAGCTCGCTCAGCACTGGCGATCCCTTTTCCCGACTCCACCAGGAGAAGCTGGGCTTTACAGCTGGAGACTCTCAGCCCGGGGAGCAGCGCCCACGCCGCTGAGCTTGTACTCAGGGAGCGGGAAAGGGAGAGGAGGGCAGCCCCAGCCTCAGCCGCCCGCCCCCATCCGGGTCCGCAGAAACAGCCCGCCCCGGACACAGCCCGCCCAGGGGCGGGGACGGGTAGGCGGCCAAGGAGAGGAAGCCAGGGAGGAGAGGACTCGCGGGCGGGAGAGGGGAAGGGGACGCCAGCCGCGGACTGAGGGGAGCCCGGCTGGGACGAGAGGCGGCAGGTGCACACCTGGCCCTGGGCAGCTGTGGCCGGTGGCGCGGGCAGAGGGGCCTGGCCCGAGGAATTCAGCTGAACACACGGTGACTCGCGCCCTCGCGGGCTGTGACACGCGGACGCCCTCCCGCAGCCGCCTGACCCCTTTCCCGGGGGACCCCACCTTGCACGTCCACAGCCAGAGGCCCCGGCCACAGGAAGGAGCCAAAGGCCTACAGGGCGTCAGGGCTGAGGAGCATTTGGGGCCAATCCCCGGCTTGGAGCTGGGGCTTCCAACCCGCGGTCCAGCTGGCACCGACTGCGCATGCGCAGGAGGGCCAGCGACCCTCTTGGTTCTGCTAGAAAAGCTGGGGCAGCGAGGAAGGGAGAAGATGGGAGAAGGAGGGGAGGAGGGGAAAAGTGGAGGGAGACAGATGGACAGGAGGTGCAGAGAGAAGGGAGGGATCTGGAGAGGGGAGGGGAGTAGCGGAGATGGAGAGGAAAAGCTTTACCTCTGGGGGCACCCCAAAGGAGGAGGCAGTCCTGCCTCTGTACCCTTCTCTAACCCTTTAAGGCCCGCAGCTCAAGTTTTACCTCCCTGGTCCAGCCCTCCAGCCAAGGCCTGTGCACAACCTCTATGGGGATCTCACCCGTTGCCCCCATGCAGAGCTGGGTTTCCTGTTGCTCTGGGAACCAAGCACCCGCAAGTGTTGTCGCTCAGAACTACCTTGGGAAGAGTACATATTCCCCTTTTACACTCTGGGAAACAGGCGGGCAGGATCTCTGCCTTAGCTCCAATGTCCCAGGTGTTGGGCTGGCAGGGGCAGCAGGTAAAAGATCAGAGCCCCAGACAGAGCAGACTGCCTGACTGTTGGTACATAGTCCGCATCCCTCCTGAGTAAACCACAGCCCACCCTAGGGGAACCATCAAGGGCTCACAGTAGGTCCCTGGGTGTGGGAGTGCTGTCCTCAGTTCTGATGCCCAGGTTGCTAGGTAGATAGGAGTGTTACCGAGTCCAAATTCATTCTCCTCATTGCAGGACAGGCCAATAAGTTCGGAGACCAGGTGTTGGGGCATGGAATAGCAAGTTTCTGTAGACCTTGATGGCAAACTAATGTCCTGGAAAACCATCTCCCCAAGTCAGAATTCAGGCTCCTTTCCTACGTGCTTGGTTGTAGCAAACTTCTTGGTGTAGGAATTCTTTGTTGCTAGAATCCT